>NW_027823033.1:0-2542 GCF_054177405.1 Leptonychotes weddellii | reverse complement strand
AGGGGGTGGCCTGGTGGTGGGTATTGAGGAGGGCACGTTCTGCATGGAGCACTGGGTGTTGTGCACGAACAATGAATCATGGAACACTTCATCTAGAACTAATGATGTAATGTATGGGGATTAACATAAGAATAAAAAAAAAAACACAGGCTTTTTGTAGCATAAAATAATCTTTTTGGCTTTTAATGTCAACGTGACATTAAATATAAGTCCTATGAAATTAATCTGAGTTTTAGTAACATAAAACAAATAATAAATAGAACGCTTTGATACACAAACTTTCTCTTTGTTTTTTCCCCCTCTTGGTTTTCAGACATGCCTGATTATTGTTACTTTCAAAAAAACCAAAAAAAAAAAGAAAAGAAAAGAAAAGAATAGGAAACTTCACAAAACATACTAAAGTTATGACTCATCCTTCAAATTAATTCAATTAATGCTTGTTGAGCATCTGTCCAGTGTCAAACTAGATGGTATCATTCAAAGAAATGCGACAGGGTCCCTGCCCTCAAGAAGCCTTAAAATATATGGGAGGTACCTGACAAATTCTTTTATGTCTACCTTAACCTTTGGCCTTACTACTTTTTTAATGTGTAGTGGAATCCATACTTTTTCCTTGCTTTTAAAGGTCTTAGCATTAATTGCTGTGCTCTTTTTAGAGTTTACTATTACTAGGTTTACCTGGAATTAACTGGGTCTTGAGTCAATTTTCTGAGGTTCCTGCAAGTATCCAGGAGACCAGAAAAATGATGTACTGTAGGCATAAATATGTGTGCACTTCCTAATTTAATTCAGGGACTGAACAGCTGACATATCACATGAAGATTAATAAACTCACACAGCCCAGTGGTTCCTCAGGCAGCTATGACTACTGTCTGATGCTACTTCTTTCTCTGGTGTTTGCAAAGCTAGAGAGACCAAATGATAGAAACAATCAGCGTTATTCCACATTCTTTGTGGACATTATAATAGCACTTCTGGGCCTGCTTTCATTTATTAAAAATCTTGTTTTGTAGTTATATCCACCTCTATACCATAAGTATCTAATCTCTGCATTGTTTTTTTTTTTAAGATTTATGTATTTGAGAGAGAGAGAAAGAGAGAGAGAATGCAAGTGGGGGGAGGGGCAGAGGGAGAGAATCTCAAGCAGACTCCCTGCTGAGTGCAGAGCCCAACCGGGGCTTGAGCCCAAGACCCATGAGATCATGGTCTGAGTCAAAACCAAGAATGGGATGCGCAACCGACTGAACCACACAGGTGCCCCCTGTATTGGTTCTTGAGAGGTATTTATTGTGCAGAATCACAGGGAGGAATAAAGGTGTATATAGCAGATTGCCAATAGCAAACAGTCACGGTGGTTGTGCATTCAAGTTCAATTTATTGTTGCACCTCTCATCAGGGTTCAAACTGAAGGGAAAGGACCAGTAAAGCAAGACGATGACAAATACCTGGTAACAGAGCAGGGGTTAAGCCCACACATGCCGTAATCATCATCCTCAAAGCGGAATCTAAAAGCCCTGTCTGGTTCCTTGTGCGGTAATGTCATTTATTCGTAGGCTTGTGACATGAACCAAGAATAGCAGCTAGCACGGCAGGAACAGCAGGACTGTTCTTCTCATTGATTCCAGTGATATATTTTTTTTTCAGGAGTTGGGGAACAGTGGCGGGCAGAGGGAAGAGATGGTCTGCCAGATCATTTGTTGCCTGAAACAATCCTTAGAATTTAAAATGATAAACAACCAGACCTCTGGACTATCTAAATATCTGAAGTTCTATTTAAAAATGTTCTCTTTTGGGGGAAATTTCTATTAACCCTCCGAAACACTGTTAAGAAATTCTAATAAAGATGTGGTAGTTTATGCATTGCAGTAAAAGCAAGACCTTTTTTTAGATCTAATTATAGGACTGGACACTTGGTGTAAAAGCAATTTACTTATTAGGTTCTCTGATTTTTCCCTTTTCATAGGTGGAAAATCTATTCAGGGAACATGTAATTCAAGCTACGTTGGTACTATGGGTTTTATGTTTATCAGGCATTCACAATGTACCCAAGAGTACAGGGCTAAATATTTCTGTTCATCTGTGTTAATGCCCAGAGGATTTTGAAAAGAAGGAGAAAAAATAAGCCCTAACATTGCTGTGCCTCTATTGTATAAGTGGGCATTTAGAAGACTTGCTTTGCAGACATTTTCAAATGCGGGTCTGCCACGCTTCACACACAAATCTGCCTGAGTAACTAGGTGCAGATTCAACTTTTAAAAATGACATCACATTTTATGCACTAGGGAAACTGGTACATCCTTTCATATTGCAAACAACCGTCTTCTTATCTGTTTTTAAATCCAAACTTTAGCTCACTGGGCAATTTTAGAAACAGAGCATTCTTCTTTCATGCCGCATATTATATTTATTTATTTTTATTCTTATGTTAATCCCCATACATTACATCATTAGTTTCAGATGAAGTGTTCCATGATTCATCGTTTGTGCATAACACCCAGTGCTCCATGCAGAATGTCCCCTCCTCAATACCCACCACCAGGCT
>NW_027823032.1:0-274 GCF_054177405.1 Leptonychotes weddellii | reverse complement strand
GTCCTTTGGTATATTGAAGATTCAATTACATCCCTGCTCCAGAGAAATGTTTATCAAAGCATCTCAGGGTCTACCAGACCAAGTAGCTCAAGTTAACAATGTGTTATTGTCTTAGTTTGCCTTCTAGTAATTGTTTCTTGTATATTCACTGTGCAAAGAGGGAGCCAATTTTCATCTATCACTTTAATAACCACAGTGCGTATGTACTCAGAATAAAAGATAACAAAATTAATCATACTTCCTTTCCTTGTCTGGAATCTACTTTTGCAGCAAG
>NW_027823031.1:0-274 GCF_054177405.1 Leptonychotes weddellii | reverse complement strand
CTATCTCGGGCCCATGTAATGAGCCATGTGTGTCTAGCTCTGCCGTCCCAGAGCCATACCAGGAGAGCAGGGGGACAAGAATGGCTAAGCAAGAGAGAATAAAGAGAAGGGAAGGGGTGCTGCTGGAGTAGTGGGACAGTGCTGGGCTCCAGAGCGTGTGGAAGGAGAGGTAGTTAGCTCTGCTTCAGGGCCCCCCGCCCGGAGGCATTCGGTCCAGGGTCTAGGCCAGCCCTGCCTGACCGGAGTGCAGTGTGAACGACATATGACATTTTAG
>NW_027823030.1:0-274 GCF_054177405.1 Leptonychotes weddellii | reverse complement strand
TTCATAAGGATACTCACTTAGCCTGAGAAAAGAATGGAAGACATCCGAGAGACCTTTACCACAGAGATAAAAGTTAAAAAAAAAAAAAGAATCAATCAGAAATGAAGAATGCAATAAATGGGATTGGAAACAGGCTTGATGCAAAGAGAAGGATGCAAGAAACAGAAGAATGAATTAGTGACCAAGAGACAAAATTATGGAAAATCATGAAGCTGAACAAAGGAGAGAAAGAAGAAATATGGAACACAAGAACAGACTTAAGGAACTCAGTGAC
>NW_027823029.1:0-274 GCF_054177405.1 Leptonychotes weddellii | reverse complement strand
TCCATATGACACATACCACATAGACCACACACACCATATACAACACACATACCACAGACATAACCCACACCACGTGCACAACACATCTACATAACACATGCCACACACAATACACACCACACAGACCACACACCTAACACACACCAAATACAACACCCATACAACACATACCCCAGACACAGCACACAATACACACACAACACACTACACATGGAGCACACATATATACAACACATACCACACACCACACATACATCTACACAGAACATACGTG
>NW_027823028.1:0-274 GCF_054177405.1 Leptonychotes weddellii | reverse complement strand
TGTGCACGAACAATGAATCATGGAACACTTCATCTAGAACTAATGATGTAATGTATGGGGATTAACATAAGAATAAAAAAAAAATTGGAAAAAAAAAAAAAAACTAATGATGTGATGTATGGTGATTAACATAACATAATAAAATAAAATGAAAACAAAAGTGTGCCTATTTCCTCACTATTAAGTAAGGCTAATAATAGTATTAAATAATGTCTTGAGGGATGCCTGCGTGGCTTAGTCGGTTGAGCATCCGACTTGATTTTGGCTCAGGTCC
>NW_027823027.1:0-274 GCF_054177405.1 Leptonychotes weddellii | reverse complement strand
GTTTAAGCAACCACGAGTGTTAGTTCCTATTAGATTCTTATATTCCAATTCCTGATCTGGTTGCTTAGCTAGTAAAAAAAAAAAAAAAAAAAATCACAAAATTTTTGGTTTAGAAAATCAAATTACCAACAGTAAACTATTTAACTAGGCCACTTTCCAAAAATGAATCCTTTCTACAAAACAATAAAACCACATTAATGTAACTCTGTTAAGAAAGTAAAAGCACTAGATCCAATAATGTAATGATGTGATATTTAAAAATATCTCCAGGCCT
>NW_027823026.1:0-274 GCF_054177405.1 Leptonychotes weddellii | reverse complement strand
GTTCTCTCTCTCAAATAAAAAATAAATCTCATAGTAGCTGAAACTGGTTGGGGAATTTTAAAGATTTTTTTTTTAAGAGAAGGGGGGAGGAACAGAGGGAGAGGGAGAGAATCTTAAGCAGGCTCCATGCCCAGCATGGAGCCGGAGCCCAGCACAGAGCATGATGCAGGGCTTGATCTCAGGATCCTGAGATCATGACCTGAGCCAAAATCAAGAGTTAGACACTTAACCAACTGAGCCACCTGGTTAGGGAATTTAGATATAAATTTACAGC
>NW_027823025.1:0-274 GCF_054177405.1 Leptonychotes weddellii | reverse complement strand
TGACATCACTTTTACGGATCCGATTGAAGGTACTGGAGGGAATGTCAAGGCAGAAGAATACGGTGCCTGGAAGCAGGCAGCTCTTAGACAGCTTTAGCAGAATCCAATGGCCAAATGGCCGAGAATACAAAAACTAAATGTACAGCCTTAGGAAGATGGGCATACAAAAATGCAGATTTCAGTCTACATCTTGGAGGAGGAGCTGTGGTCACCAGACTGGCTATGATCAAGCTCCAGTCTGCTCAGGGAAATGTCAGACAGCCACCCCCAAAGG
>NW_027823024.1:0-274 GCF_054177405.1 Leptonychotes weddellii | reverse complement strand
TGAGATAGGACATAGAACTAAAACTTTACATAAACTCGAAGTAGATAGTTATGGATCGGGATATGCGTCCTATTTCGATGCTTGGTTTTATCGAAAATCTGCTGACTTTCGTAATACTTTTAACGAAAATTATGAAAGTTATGAAGGGCTCGTTGTTCTCTTCCATCGTATGTTGCCATACTATGTTTTTATGCAAGGTAATAAATCGTGGTCTGTAAAGGCTACTGGAGTTAGCTCAAGTTATATGGCTAGTCGTAAAATGGTAGATGTATTC
>NW_027823023.1:0-274 GCF_054177405.1 Leptonychotes weddellii | reverse complement strand
GGGTGGCTCAGTTGGTTAAGCGACTGCCTTCGGCTCAGGTCATGATCCTGGAGTCCCGGGATCGAGTCCCGCATCGGGCTCCCTGCTCGGCGGGGAGTCTGCTTCTCCCTCTGACCCTCCTCCCTCTCATGCTCTCTGTCTCTCATTCTCTCTCTCTCAAATAAATAAATAAAATCTTTAAAAAAAATAAAAAATAAAAAATAAAATGTTACTTGATAATCATGTGCAAATAGTTCCTGAGTTATATGGATTTGTTTTTCAGTGAGCACAAATG
>NW_027823022.1:0-2542 GCF_054177405.1 Leptonychotes weddellii | reverse complement strand
TAGCATGATGCCTGGCCTATAACAAGAACTCAGTAGGGGCGCCTGGGTGGCTCAGTCGGTTAAGCATCTGACTTGATTTCGGCTCAGGTCATGATCCCAGGGTCCTGGGATCGAGCCCCGCGTCGGGCTCCCTGCTCCGCGGGAGGCCTGCTTCTCCCTCTCCCTCTGCCGCTCCCCCTGCTTGTGCTCTCTCTCTCTCTGTCAAATAAATAAATAAAATCTTAAAAAAAAAAAAAAGAACTCAGTAAATGAAAATCACTTTATTTACCCAAGTTCCTACCTGTGTCCCAAAACTGGGCATCAAATCCTTTCTCCACATCAGACTCAGTTTGAAGAACGTATTAAAAATGAAGGTTTAAACAAAAGCAGCTTCTCAGATCCCACTTTAAGAAATTCTGATCCAGCGGTGTTGGTGATGGGGCCCAGGAAATGAATTTTTAGCAAGCACCCATTGATTCCAAGGCGAACAGCCCATTTTGCAGAGCAGGCTTGGAGGGACTACGGAGGAAGCCAGGGACGGGGCAGGCAGTTCCGGTACCCAAAGGCACTTGCGAGCTATGCTTACCTACTCCCCACCAAGCCACAGGTAGAGGGCCAGGGTATTGGCATCTCTGGCAGAACCCCAAGTTCTACCCATCCACCACCTCACGGTGGACTTTTTCTTTTCTTTCTTTTTTTTTTTTTTTTTGACTTCTGTATTTATTTTTTTCTTCCAAGTTTTTATTTAAATTCCGGTTAGTCAACAGAGTGTAATATGAGTTTCAGGTGTAGGATTTAGTGATTCAACACTTATACACAACGTGCTCATCACACGTGACCTCCTGAATACCCATCACCCATCTAGTCCATCCCCCGCCCACCTCCCCTCCAGCACCCCTCAGTGTGTTCTCTATCGTTAAGAGTCTGTTTTATGGTTCGCCTCTTTTCTTCCCCCGTGTTCATATGTTACGTTTCTTAAATTCCACATGTGGGTGAAATCATATGCTATTTGTCTTTCTCTGGACTGGCTGTTCTTGCCTGATGTCCCGGCGCTGGCAGAGTTAACCTGGGAGCCTCTTGAAGACCCAGGTGTCTGTCTCCCCAGCTCTGAATCCTCGGTGGTAATCTTCACGGAGCCCAGAGACTGTCTTTTCACCAGGTTTCCCAGGTGTGCTCCATTCTCTGCTCTTTCACCGGATCCTTGAGGCAGCCACGCTGGAGGAGGGCTAGGGAGGACTGCTCACTGCGCACCACGCTGTGCCAGGATCCGGTTTCCCTGATCTCCTTAACTCCCTGGGCAACAGGTTGAAGAGAAAAGGAAGCAGAGGCTCAGAGAGGTTTTAAGGCTACAGACTGGCACCAAATGCAGGTCTGCTGCCTCCATTTATAAGCTTTGTTCTTCTTATAATACACAGAAACTCACCAGACTTCGTAGAACAGGAATGGACAAAGTATTTTTACCCTCATTTTACCAAAGAGGAAGAAGTTAAAGCCGTGAGAGGGGAAATGATGTGCCAGGATTTGCAAAGCTACTGAGTGGAAGAGCAGATACTTGGTAAGGTGACTCGAAGCCGTTTCTGAGCTCAGGCCTCATTACTCAGGTCAGACATCCCCATGCTCCCCGAGTCCACGGGGAGAAGCAGGGACAACCTCCAGCAAGGGGGCAGCTGAACTAGATGTGCCGGGATGGGTGGGGGTGGGGCTGAGGGAGAGGGAGGAAATGGAGAGGGGCAAATCCTGCTTCACTTCTGCCCTCCTCCACCCTAGGTGCAGGCCCAGACTCATCCACAGCCTCCCATGCTTACTCCTACCTCTGCCAGGGTCCTAACGAAGCAAGAGAGGCTAGAAGGTGGGGCCTGGCTGAGAGCCACAGCCTGGGATGGGATGGGATGGGGTGGGGTGGGGTGGGAGGGTTTGGGTGACTGGGCTGCCAAAGGCAATGACTGATGCTTTAGGTGGTCGCACCTCTTTCTAAAGGTACTGTTCCCACTCTACCCATGAGGAAGCTGAGGCTGAGCTGAACCCCCATGGCAGGATTCTAACCCTCGCTGTCTGGCTCCTTCCGTTTCACCTCTGCCCATGGTGGTCAGCAGCGAGCCGCACAGGGGGAGAGGTGGGGGCAGTGGCTATCTGCTCCATTATTCACAGCAAACCACAGGAAGGAGAGAAGTGCTCACCCAGCCTGTCATTCTCTCTGGGCCCTGGCGCTCCTCCAGTGAGTCTTTCCTGCCCAAAGAGCCCCTCCAGCTGCTCACAAATGAAGAGTCTGGAGAAGCTGCCATAGCCACAGCCCTGCTCTGGAGACATCTTGGCTCACGCGGCCTCAATTCAATGCCCAAAGCACGCCCCTCTCCTAGGTGGGTCATTACTGAAACAATTGCTCTGAATTGTTTCAAGCCCTCTAGTGAGCGTCTCCGAGCCTGTTTCCTGGGTGATAGCCACACATACTCTCTACTTTACACCTAGCATGATGCCTGGCCTATAACAAGAACTCAGTAGGGGCGCCTGGGTGGCTCAGTCGGTTAAGCATCTGACTTGATTTCGGCTCAGGTCATGATCCCAG
>NW_027823021.1:0-274 GCF_054177405.1 Leptonychotes weddellii | reverse complement strand
CATAATCCCAAGATCAAGAGTCGCACACTCTACTGACTGAGCCAGTCAGGCGCCCCAGTAAATGTATTTTTTGGGGGGGGGAGGCATTTAGAGTTTGACCAGGTGTCAGGCAAGTTTCTTTTTCTGGAACCACTGATTTGAAGGGGAAGAATGATAACTTGCATGCTTTCTCAAATGATTGTGAGATTCAGGTAATAAGCACATAGAGCATTTGGCCTGTGACCTAACACTTCGTAAGTATAGAATGACATGCCTCCTGATTTAAGAATGTTTT
>NW_027823020.1:0-274 GCF_054177405.1 Leptonychotes weddellii | reverse complement strand
CAGTCTAAATTCATATACTCCCATCACTCTTTAGCCCCTCACCCTGCTGTTTTATTCTTCATACCCCTCTATTCTTTCATTATTTCTTTATTGACAGTCTCCCACTTTAGAATTAAGCTTCAAGGGCGCCTGGGTGGCTCAGTTGGTTAAGCGACTGCCTTCGGCTCAGGTCATGATCCTGGAGTCCCGGGATCAAGTCCCACATCGGGCTCCCTGCTCGGCAGGGAGTCTGCTTCTCCCTCTGACCCTCCCCCCTCTCATGTGCTCTCTCTCT
>NW_027823019.1:0-274 GCF_054177405.1 Leptonychotes weddellii | reverse complement strand
TCAATTTTGTTTATCTTTTTGAAGAAAAGTTTTATTTTTTTAGTCTCTGTTTATTTCTGCTCTCAGTTTTATTATTTCCTTCTTTCAACTAATTTTGTGCTTTTTTTTTCCCTAGTTCCTTTAAGAGTAAGTTTGTTGAATCACAGACCTGTACCTCTGAAACAAACATTATATGTTAAAAAAAAGAAGAAGATAGTAGGAAGGGAAGAATGAAGAGGGGGGAATCAGAGGGGGAGACAAACCATGAGAGACTATGGACTCTGAGAAACAAACT
>NW_027823018.1:0-274 GCF_054177405.1 Leptonychotes weddellii | reverse complement strand
GGGGCTCGATCCCAGGACCCTGGGATCATGACCTGAGCTGAAGGCAGATGCTTAACTGACTGAACCACCCAGGTGCCTGTAACAAATTATTTTAATCCAATCCTTTAAATTATTAATAGATAAAACAGATAAAAATAATGAATATATAAAAGATTTGATCAATATAGTTTACAAGCTTTATTTATTTATTTATTTATTTATTTTTTAAAGCTTTTACTTAAATTCCAGTTAGTTAACATACAGTGTAATATTAGTTCCAGATGTACAATATAGT
>NW_027823017.1:0-274 GCF_054177405.1 Leptonychotes weddellii | reverse complement strand
GACAGGTGAAGACATAAATAACTAGATAGATAATGTTATAATTATATAGAATAAGAATTGGAATTGTTATTTGAGGAAATAAGAGTCAAGGTTTCATTTACTAAGCTGAGTCAACATAATACCAGGAAATTAGACTAGCCCAACAATCCAAAATTATATATGTAACAACTCCCAAGAATATTATCACTTTAAAATTCTTGAGATACATTAGCCTTTCAAGACAGAATCAAAGAACTAGACAGAATCAAAGAACAGGATCTCAAGAGACCATCCT
>NW_027823016.1:0-274 GCF_054177405.1 Leptonychotes weddellii | reverse complement strand
AGGGAGGGGGGAGAAAAAGAGAGAGGGGTATAGAGAGGGAGGGAAGGAGAGAGAGACAGAGAGAGAGGGAGGGATGAAGGGAGAGAGAGGGATTATGCATCAAGATGCTGGTTATAAATGTAGAAATCATTGTTACAAAGCAGCTCTCATGACCAATAATGCTCTGGACTCTACACCCTTTTATCTCTCTCATCTGTTATCAACTGAGACTTTCTTTTGTCTCTATCTTCAGTCTCTTTTGATCTCTTCAGGCCCTTGCTTACATACGATTTCT
>NW_027823015.1:0-274 GCF_054177405.1 Leptonychotes weddellii | reverse complement strand
GGGCAGATGCTCTCATTTTATGCTCTGAACTTCAGTCACCTGTAAAATGAGATGGAAGTGTATTTTGAGCATTAAGACAGCTCTGAGATAATCCAGAAGAAAAGCTTGGCACGTGCCTGGCACACAGTAAGCTCTCTATAAAGACTTGAAATTGTTATCTCGAGAGGTTTGGAGCTGTGAATCCAGCACACCAGTCAGGCGAGACACGGCTTGGGTTTTTGGCCGGTAGGCCGCCATCCTCTGGCTCCGCCGCGCTGCCCTCCACCCTCCTCGC
>NW_027823014.1:0-274 GCF_054177405.1 Leptonychotes weddellii | reverse complement strand
TGGGTTTCTATCTAGTATCTGTGCTATTATTTTATAAATATAAATATGAGGGCTTTCAAAATATTACAAATGACGCATACATTCTGGTATAAATGTTACAATCCTGATTCATACAACAGACTCGATGTTACATTTAAACCTAGTAGATGTGGGGTTATAAATAGAATAATTTTCGCAGATCATTTTCTGAACCTTGGTCACACAGCTAAGTGAACACCAAAAAGCACAGGAAGCGTCGTATTGGTGGCTTTGCAGCAAACGTGTTTTTTTTTTT
>NW_027823013.1:0-274 GCF_054177405.1 Leptonychotes weddellii | reverse complement strand
TCACTCTACGTGTCAAGTACAGTTACTATCGTGAAGTGCGAAACCTTGTCTCTTGTGAAAAATGATCCTGAAAAGAAAGCCCATTGCTAGTGCTGGCGGAGAGTTAAAATAGTGGCGGGTCTGGGCCAGAAAACAGAATCGCTGCGGACACAGTAAAGCAGGCACTGAATCTGGTGCCAGTTCTTCACTGTGGCGAACGCACACACCCAAGAAAAGGCAGTTTGTCCACCTGTGTCCAAAAATCTATTCAAGGGAGATGTTCAACATCATTAAG
>NW_027823012.1:0-274 GCF_054177405.1 Leptonychotes weddellii | reverse complement strand
TGGGCTGTCTCTGGCCCCTCACGAGTTTTATGTTTTTTGTGGGTTTTTTTTTAGGATTTTATTTATTTATTGGTCAGAGAGAGAGCACAAGCAGGGGGAGCGGCAGGTAGAGGGAGAAGCAGGCTCCCCTCGGAGCAGGGAGCCCGATGCGGGGCTCGATCGCAGGACCCTGGGATCATGACCTGAGCCGAAGGCAGACACTTAACGACTGAGCCACCCAGGTGTCCCTAAGTTTTATGTTCTTAACCCTATGACCCATCAGGTGTCCTGTTGT
>NW_027823011.1:0-2542 GCF_054177405.1 Leptonychotes weddellii | reverse complement strand
TAAGAGCATTTTAATTAACTTTAAATGTCCAGGTATAGTAGATCGGTTGAATAAACAGTGACATACAGACTCAAAGGAGAAGCCCTGTGCAGCTACAAAAGAAGACATAGACTGATTTCCAGGAGATATTATTAAGTGGGGGGGTGGGGTGGGCAAACCAGTGCAGATGAACATTACCCTATGCTACCATTTTTTAAGAAGGGGAGTTAGGAAAACCTACACATTTAGTATTATTCTTAGATAACCCATGAAGCTGGTTATCTTAGAGGGTAGTAATAGTTGTGGGGGGAATTGAGTATAAAGGAATATGGGAAGAACATTTCGCTGAGTATCTTTTTTTTTTTAATATTTTATTTATTTATTTGACAGAGGGAGACACAGCAAGAGAAAGAACACAAGCAGGGGGAGTGGGAGAAGGAGAAGCAGGCTTCCCGCCGAGCAGGGAGCCCGATGCGGGGCTCGATCCCAGGACCCCGGGATCATGACCTGAGCCGAAGGCAGACGCTTAACGACTGAGCCACCCAGGCACCCCTCACTGAGTATACTTTTTGGCAAACTTTTACCTTTTGAAAGCATGTGAAATATCCGCCTGAAAATTAGAAATGAACCAGTCTGACGGAGATGATGGAGGGGGCTGCTTTGGCCCATCCCTTCATTGCTTTAACCAAGAACAGTGTCTTTAAGCAATTTTAATTCCTTGGAGTCTTTATGAATTGCCACGGTATTTTGTGTTCTCACACATTGCTTTCCAGTGGTCTTCTAAAAGGTGTCCTCATAAATTTAAATCACTCCAAAGAATGTAACGGCTAGCATATGGTAAAATTTGGACATGAAGAAAGAGTCCAATCAATGATTGGATTTTGTCCTTTGGAAACTAAAAGCTCTAACAATTTGATATGGACTAGCATTCTCTAAAAATATACTTGGTGAAATAAGTAGGACAGAGAAAGACAAATACCATATGACCTCATTTGTATGTGGAATCTAACACAAAAACAAACAAAAGAGCTCATAGATACAGAGAACCAATCGGTGGCTGTGGAAACAGAAGGTGGCAAAATGGAAGACCAGGGTCAAAAGGTACAAACTTCCCGTTACAAGAGAAGTAAGTCCTGGGGAGGTAATGTATATCATGGTGACTGTCATAAATAATTCTGAATTGCATATATGAAAGTGCTAAGAGAGGAGATCTGAAAAGTTCTCATCACAAGTAAAAAAAAATATGTAACCATGTATGGTAATGGACATTAACTAGATTTATTGTGGTGATCATTTCACAATATATATAAATATCAAATCATTATGTTGTACACCTGAAACTGTTATATATTAATTATACCTCAGTTTAAAAAATATGGCATGCTTTTATTTAACAGTTGAAAAATGTTCATGAATTCTTCTTTTTCTTTTAAAAGTATTTCTATTCTATAACTGTCACAGAATTATGTCCCAAAATATTGCATTTTTATACTTAAAGGCTGTGATTAATTACCTTATCATACTAGTCTAAAACAGAAGAACATAAAAATTGAGATATGATTTTTAGTTATTTCAAGTGTTTGTCTTTCTATTTTAAGTGTTTTTCTTCTGGTTTGAGTTGTCTTTAAATTCAATAGCATGCAATCAATAAAAAGTAAGTATAAAATTTTTCATATGTATACAGTATATGAAAAAGAAAATTGTATTGGAACTTAATGAAAGGGATGGGATTTCTCCCCCCCTCCCCCTTTAGGTCATGGGTCTGCAGATGACAATTTCTAGGGGCTGGAATGGAAAGGACTTAGTAAAGATAGTAAAATGATCAGTAGTTTACAGAAAGGAGCTAGGAATCGAATTAAAAGACACAGATTGAGGTCCCACCGAGATTTGAACTCGGATCGCTGGATTCAGAGTCCAGAGTGCTGACCATTACACCATGGGGCCCACTTACTGATGTCGCTTTCTAATGTTTGGATGACAGTTTTTCCTCCCCCAAGTCCCCTGACCTTTCTGTCTAAAAGGTACATACAAGCACGCTCTGCTCTTCCTCCTCTGGGATGATGTGGACGGTCACCTGTTGCACACCTTCTACACCAGAGTCTTGCTGAACAGCCCTGACTCCAGACGTCAGGAATCCCCGCTCCAGCCCCGAATTCCCTCCCACGCGGTTGGGGAGCTGGACGCCCGCGCCCCTGTCCCTTCGCTGGAAAGCGGGCGAGGCCGTGGCGGAGCCCGAGCCCTCCCCGAGGAGCAGGCTCCGTGACAGGTGTTTCGTGGCGTTATCTCACCTCAGGCTCACGGCCGCCCGGAGGTGGGACCATTGTCGCTCTTTACTGGGGAGCCACCTGAGGCACAGCCCTGAGGTCCTCACGCTGCTTTATCAGAATCTGTTCCTTCCACCAACAACGGTCCTAACTGCGAAGGGAGCCGGAGGCTGCGGACGCCCTGCCAGAGTGCTGTTCCCGCGAGTACAAGTGCTCGGACCGCGGGGCGGGAGGAGGGTCGCTGGGCACCTGTCGGGGGGGACTGGGGACCAGGAGGGAGGAGGGTCGCTGGGGCACCT
>NW_027823010.1:0-274 GCF_054177405.1 Leptonychotes weddellii | reverse complement strand
TAAATCAAAAACTAGTTGAAGTATGTCTCAGAGAATGCTCCCTAGTATCCCTTGCCAACTACCTTCCTCCTATATCCAGTATAATTCTTCTTGCTTCATACCTTCCAGGAAGAATCTAGAACTCAATCACACTAACATGTGAATGACTCATACTAAGAGAAATCTGTCAGGGTTCAAACATTTGCATCACACAGCAACCAAAGGGCATCCTTGGGCTCTGCCCAGGTGCTTCAGGGCTTTTCTGAAAAGAATTTTCCAGACAACTGTGAAGACT
>NW_027823009.1:0-274 GCF_054177405.1 Leptonychotes weddellii | reverse complement strand
TTAGTACTTCATGATCTTTTAAAGATGTTCCTTTCTGATGTCTCTGCCTGTGTCCTGTTCAACTCTATTTCATCCTCTACATTTAGTGTACTGGATCTTTCTAACATGCAAATCTGGTTATATGATTTCTTTGTTTAAACTTTTCAGTGACTTTCATCACATAATAAAATAAATCTAAATCCATTAGCATGGTGTTCAGATTTCCAGGTTCTTACATTTTTAACTTTTCTTGCCAATGCTTCCCTTCATGATTTTGTTTCAAGCATACTGAGCT
>NW_027823008.1:0-274 GCF_054177405.1 Leptonychotes weddellii | reverse complement strand
GCCCCGCACTCAGTGCACAGTCTGATTAAGATTCTCTCCATCTCCCCCATCTCCCTCCGTTCCCCCAACCCCACATGTGCTCTCCCTCTCTAAAAAATAAATAAATTTAAAAAAACCTACCCAAATCCACCTCATGTACAACTAATGTTATCATATTGTTTATGAAAACTTAGAAGTTATATTTTTATTTTTTTTTTTTTCCAATTTTTTTTTTATTCTTATGTTAATCCCCATACATTACATCATTAGTTCTAGATGAAGTGTTCCATGATTC
>NW_027823007.1:0-274 GCF_054177405.1 Leptonychotes weddellii | reverse complement strand
GCCACCCAGGCGCCCTACATGGGATAGTTTCTTGAAAACGTGTCATTCTTTTCTCATAAATTAAAAGGATTTTCAGGATGAAAGTTTTCTTGGAACTCAAGTACGTAGTTAGCAAGCAGGAATAGCCAGTGGTAGCTGGTAAGCCAAGTTGGGATGACAGTAATCGGTTTGTTATCTTGATAGAGTGAAGTTGTGTGTGCATCTCTAAAATGGCAGATCCGACCAAAGAAGGCAAACCTGAGATACTTGGGAGAAGGACTCCATATTACTTAGG
>NW_027823006.1:0-274 GCF_054177405.1 Leptonychotes weddellii | reverse complement strand
CTTAATGTATATGTATTTATTTTAAAATTACACATGTGTGCTCCTGTCTATCCATATACTTAGGATTTTTTTTTTAATTTTATTTATTTATTTGAGAGAGCGAGAAAGAGAGGGAGAGAGCACAAGTTGGGGCAGAGGCAGAGGGAGAAGCAGACTCCCCACTGAGCAGGGAGCCTGATGCGGGGCTTGATCCCAGGACCCTGGGATCATGACCCGAGCCAAAGGCAGATATTTAACTGACTGAGCCACCCAGGCGTCCCCTCCATCCATATAT
>NW_027823005.1:0-274 GCF_054177405.1 Leptonychotes weddellii | reverse complement strand
TCTCTCTCTCTCCCTCTGCCCCACCCTATCCCTCTCTCCCTCTCTTAAAAGGAGAGAGAGAGAGAGTCAGAAATTCAAGTGAAGATTCTATGTTACTTACGACTGCCTTGAACTTGTATAGACATATCTGACATAAAGATATATATCTTTAAATATGCCTTTTTTTTTAGCCTTCTTTAAGTATAATTCTTTGTAAAAAGGTTAAACTGCTTTAACTGGGCTGTAGGGTTGGGGTGGGTATAAGAAAGGACAGGGCGGGAGGCACGGTCTGCAC
>NW_027823004.1:0-274 GCF_054177405.1 Leptonychotes weddellii | reverse complement strand
CCTAGGTAAAAAGCACCATATTTGAGACCCAATAAATGTGCATTCCTTGACTCTGCTCTAGCCCATGCAGTGAACATACCCAGGGCAGAAGAAGCAGTCCTCTCACCCATGGCCCCAGGGCTTCTAGGTTCAGGAAGGATGGGCTAAATCTCTTCTCCGTCACCTGTCCACCAATACCAGAAGCCTTTGCAGATGGGAGGCTCACCATGGGCCACCTCAAGGACTGGAGTGTCTGGTGCCAGAGGGGAGGGGCCCCTTGCAATAAGGGTTTGCT
>NW_027823003.1:0-274 GCF_054177405.1 Leptonychotes weddellii | reverse complement strand
TTTTTTTTTTTTTTAAGATTTTATGTATTTATTTATTTGACAGAGAGAGACACAGCAGAGAGGGAACACAAGCAGGGGGAGCGGGAGAGGGAGAAGCAGGCTTCCCGTGGAGCAGGGAGCCTAATGCAGGGCTCGATCCCAGGACCCTGGGATCATGACCTGAGCTGAAGGCAGATGCTTAACGACTGGGCCACCCAGGCGCCCCCCAAAAAAAATGTCTTGAGAAAGGTTTGATCTTTCTAGCCAAAGGACTAGGGAAGGGACAGTCTCATAA
>NW_027823002.1:0-274 GCF_054177405.1 Leptonychotes weddellii | reverse complement strand
CGAGAGGCGTGTTTTGGAAGTGGACACGTCTTGAGCAATGGCTGGTTCTGATGCTTAAAGATCATTTTCCATCTTGGACCCAAAGTGCAAACCACCTACTTTGCTATGGTTCTCAGTTGAAGAAATGAGGATCTGTTTCAACACTGGAGAAAATCCTGGTCAGAGTGCCTTATGGGGAGATGGCCTGTCCCCAGGAGACACAAGGATGATCTAGAGCTGTACTGTCCAGTACTTTAGGGGGCTACCGGGCCCTCAAAATGTGGCTAGTCCGAGT
>NW_027823001.1:0-274 GCF_054177405.1 Leptonychotes weddellii | reverse complement strand
GCTTAACCAACTGAGCCACCCAGGCGCCCAATACTTCCATTTTTTACAGCGTCTGAGATCACCGCAAAACTGAGAACTAAGTATAGGGATGTCCATAGACACCCAGCCCCCACACACGCAGAGCCTCCCCCACTATCACCATTCTGATGGACCTATGAGACATTATCATCACCCAAAGTCCATGGTTTACATTAGGGTTTCCTCTTGGTGTTGTGTATTCCGAGTTTTGACAAAATGTCACGTATCTACCACACAGTCTTATAATGAACAGTTT
>NW_027823000.1:0-2543 GCF_054177405.1 Leptonychotes weddellii | reverse complement strand
TTGTTTAAGTTCTTCTTTGATTTCCTGGTTGACCCAAACATTCTTTTTTTTTTTTTTTTTAAGATTTTATTTATTTATTTGAGAGAGAGAATGAGAGAGAGAGAGCACATGAGAGGGGGGAGGGTCAGAGGGAGAAGCAGACCCCCTGCTGAGCAAGGAGCCCGATATGGGACTCGATCCCGGGACTCCAGGATCATGACCTGAGCCGAAGGCAGTCGCTCAACCAACTGAGCCACCCAGGCGCCCTGACCCAAACATTCTTGAGCAGAGTGGTCTTTAACTTCAAGTGTTTGAATTTCCACCAAATTTTTTTTTCTTTTGCTTGAGTTCCCGTTTTAAAGCATTATAGTCTGAGAATATGCAGGGAATAATCTCAATCTTTTGGTATCAGCTGAGACCTGATTTGTGACCCAGTATGTGGTCTATTCTGGAGAAAGTTCCATGTGAGCTTGAAAAGAATGAGTATTCTGTTGTTTTAGGGTGGAATGTTCTGTATATATCTATGAGGTCCATCTGGTCCAGTGTGTTATTCAAAGCTCTTGTTTCTTTGTTGATTTTCTGCTTAGATGATCTGTCTATTGCTGAGAGTGGAGTACTGAGGTTTCCTACAATTAATGTATTGTTATCAATATGACTCTGTTTTTGTAAACAGTTGGCTTATGTAGATGGCTGCTCCCATGTTGGGGGTGTAGATATTTACAGTTGTTAGATCTTCTTGTTGGATAGACCCTTTAATAATGATATAGTGTCCTTCTGTGTAGCCATCAGGGAAATCCAAATCAAAACCACATTGAGGTACCCCTACACCAGTTAGAATGGCAAAAATTGACAAGGCAAGAAACAAATGTTGGAGAGGTTGTGAAGAAAGGGGAACCCTTTTACACTGTTGATAGGAATGCAAGTTGTTATAGCTACTTTGGAAAACAGTGTGGAGGTACCTCAAAAAATTAAAAATAGAGCTACCCTATGACCCAGCAATTGCACTGCTGGGTATTTACCCCGAAGACACAGATGTAGTGAAAAGAAGAGCCATATGCACCCCATTGTTCATAGCAGCAATGTCCACAATAGCTAAACTGTGGAAATAGCTGAGATGGTCTTCAACAGATGAATGGATAAAGAAGATGTGGTCCATATATACAATAGAATATTACTCAGCCATCAGAAAGAATGAATACCCAACTTTTACATGAACATGGGTGGGACTGGAGGAGATTATGCTAAGTGAAATAAGTCAAGCAGAGAAAGTCAATTATCATATGGTTTCACTTATTTGTGGAACATAAAGACTAGCATGGAGGACATTAGGAGAAGGAAGGGAAAAATGAAGGGGGGAAATCGGAGGAAGTGATGAACCATGAGAGACTATGGACTCTGAGAAACACACTGAGGGTTTTGGAGGGGAGGGTGGTGGGGGGATGGGTTAGCCTGGTGATGGGTATTAAGGAGGGCATGTAGTGCATGGAGCACTGGGTGTTATACGAAAACAATGGATCGTGGATCACTACATCAAAAACTAATGATGTATTGCATGGTGACTAACATAACATAATAAAATAAAATCAAATTTAAAAAATTGTATATATAAACCAAAATTACAAATTACTGTGTTTTTTTCAACCTTTACCAGAGATCTTTTTATCCTCACATAGTCATGAGTTATTCTGTAGAATCCTTTGATTTCAATCTAAAGGACTCCTTTTAGCATTTATTATGGAGCAGTTCTAGTGGTAGTAAAATCCCTTAGGTTTTGTTTATTTGGGAGTATTTATTTCTCCCACACTTTTTTAAAAAAGCTTTTATTTACTTATTTTAGAGAGAGAGAGAGCATGCAGAGGGACAGAGGGAGGAAGAGACAATCTCAAGCAGAATCTGCACAAATTGCAGAGCCCAATGCAGGCCTTGATCACATGACCTTGAAATCACACCCCAGCCAAAACCAAGAGTTTGATGCTCAGCCAACTGAGCCACCCTGGCACCCCTCTCCCACACTTTTGAAGGACGGTTTTACTGAATACAGTTGACAGTTTTTTTTTTTTTTCAGTACTTTGAATATATCATTCTACTGACTTCTGGCCACCAAGTTTTATGCTGAAAAAGACACTGACATTTTGGGGGGCTCCTGGTTGATTCAGTCAGTTAGGTATCTGACTCTCAATTATGGCTCAGGTCATAATCTAAGGGTCGTGAGATGGAGCCCTGGATCAGGCTCCACACTCAGCTTGGAGTCTGCTTGAGATTCTCTCTCTCCATCTCCATCTGCCCTTCCCCCCATGATCTCTCTCTCTCTCAAATAAATAAATAAATCTTTATTTTTTTATTTTTTTATTTTTTTATTTTTTTATTTTTTTTTTTAAAGATTTTATTTATTTATTTGAGACAGAGAGAATGAGAGACAGAGAGCAGGAGAGGGGGGAGGGTCAGAGGGAGAAGCAGACTCCCTGCCGAGCAGGGAGCCCGATGCGGGACTCGATCCCGGGACTCCAGGATCATGACCTGAGCCGAAGGCAGTCGCTTAACCAACTGAGCCACTCAGGCGCCCC
>NW_027822999.1:0-274 GCF_054177405.1 Leptonychotes weddellii | reverse complement strand
TTATGCACAAACAATGAATCATGGAACACTTCATCTAAAACTAATGATGTAATGTATGGGGATTAACATAAGAATAAAAAAAAAAAAGAAAATGTTCTAAAGTCCTAAAAAAAAAAAATAATGTTTCATAAATCTCATATGTCTTTTGCTATATTTATTCCTTGACTCTGGTTTATATTTGGGCTTTCATAAATGATACCTATTTTATTATGCACTGTATACTTAGTTTGAGGTTCAGACTTTATACCAGGTCATGGCACAAGGTATGTTTGGA
>NW_027822998.1:0-274 GCF_054177405.1 Leptonychotes weddellii | reverse complement strand
TTCCTGCTGAGCCTGAGGACCCCATGGGCTTTAGAAGGGAGGACGGCGGTGGGCGGGTCTTCTAGCTGTCGGCGAGGGGCACAGAATCCGACCCCGCTGACGGAGAGCGTGGGAGACCTGCTGGGCCCCCAAAGCTACAGCTGTTACCACACAGGGTGGGGAAATCCAGCAGCAGACAGCAAACGCCAAATTCGGGAGGTGGTGATGGCGGACGCCACCGTCTGGCTGCCATGCTGCGCGTGCAAAAGCGTCACCTTAACACATCGTATTGCTG
>NW_027822997.1:0-274 GCF_054177405.1 Leptonychotes weddellii | reverse complement strand
TGTTCTTAAAGATCTAAAGAGAGACCGCTTCTGTAAAAAGACAGGTCACTAACGGACACCTACACTGGTGGGATGTTAACAGCTACTGAAAATATCATCTGCTTCGAGGCGCCTGGGTGGCTCAGTCGTTGGGCGTCTGCCTTCCGCTCAGGTCATGATCTCAGGGTCCTGGGATCGAGCCCCATGTCGGGTTCCTTGCTCAGCGGGGAGCCTGCTTCTCCCTCTCCCTCTGCCTGCCGCTCCCCCTGCTTGTGCCCTCTCTCTCTCTCTCTCT
>NW_027822996.1:0-274 GCF_054177405.1 Leptonychotes weddellii | reverse complement strand
GGAACACTTCATCTAGAACTAATGATGTAATGTTTGGGGATTAACATAAGAATAAAAAATAAATAAATAAAAATAAAAAAAAAATAATACTGCAATAAAAAAAAATAAATAAAAATAAAAAAAAAAAGAAATGGTGCAGGGTGTTTGAATTTCCATGAGCAGTGAGTGCATAGGGTTCTCCACACTTCCCGTTGCTTCCCATTGTGCCTAACACCATTCTCAGCACGTAAAAATGATTCCATGGGGGGCGGGCACCTGGGTGGCTCAGTCAGTT
>NW_027822995.1:0-274 GCF_054177405.1 Leptonychotes weddellii | reverse complement strand
TTTTTAAAAACAAAACTATGTATAAAATCATTTCTTTTTTGTAAAACAACACATATACAGATAGTTTCATGTGAGAGATGATAAAAGAATAAACTAGGGAAGAAAGGATTAGGAAATAGGAGTAATATGAAAAACATCTAAGAGCTTTTATTGAAAAGACTTTGAACTGACTGAGAGAGATTAGAATCCCTACTAGGTTTCTGACATGACTACAGATTTCTTCAGTCTGAATTGGGAAAACAGGAAAAGGAGCCGTGATGATGCTTATGAGGCA
>NW_027822994.1:0-274 GCF_054177405.1 Leptonychotes weddellii | reverse complement strand
TGCTTGACCCAAGACAGCCCTAACATTCCCTTTAGCTTGACCAAGTTTTAGAGAGTTTTCTTTCTGATTCAAGGCCTTAGAGCATTTACTTTGGGACATTTGCAATTACAAATTATTTCTCTGTGCCCCTGAGATGTTAATCTTCCCCCAGCCTCTTGTAGTTTTATAACCCAGAAATGTCTTTCTCAAGGCCTGGGGGCTATCTCTTTGAGATGTTTTAATCAAGGAAGATAGAACCTCTATTTCCAGGTCTTCTCTGTGGTTGGGTAGAAGC
>NW_027822993.1:0-274 GCF_054177405.1 Leptonychotes weddellii | reverse complement strand
GGACTTTAGATGGTCCGCAAAAGCTCTTGATAGTTGTGGTCCTGCTAAGCGATGGGTCCTCCCAGGACTGAGAGATACACCAGGGTATGTGGGTGATGAGGGGTAAGACATGCTCTATGCATCATTTATGTTTGGATGTTGCTCCAACAGGACACCAGGTAAGGGAATGATTTTATGAGCTGATGGTTGTCTAGGAAGAGGAGACAGTGGTGTTCTGACAGTTTTCAGAATATTTCAAGTCAGTTAAACATGCTGGATACTGATGGAGTGCTTG
>NW_027822992.1:0-274 GCF_054177405.1 Leptonychotes weddellii | reverse complement strand
CAGCCAAATACAATTAGAATGTTGAAAAAAGAACTGGTATTGGATATGTATATATTTGGTTCTAAGTCATACAGATTCGATGAGATGGCTCAGACAGGGAAGGAAGGTAAGAAGAAAGAAGCAAAGCATGATTTTCCTTCATTTTGGTCTCATAATCTTTCATTACCCACCTTATCCCTCTTCTAAGGAATTTTTTTTTTAATTTTTTATTGTTATGTTAATCCCCATACATTACATCATTAGTTTTAGATGTAGTGTTCCATGATTCATTGTT
>NW_027822991.1:0-274 GCF_054177405.1 Leptonychotes weddellii | reverse complement strand
GCCCCAGGTTGGAAGCGGGTGGACACCGGACCCAGTCTCAGGTAGGGGCTGCTTTGCCAACTGCCCTCACCCCATGGACCCCAGGGACAGGCTCACAGTGCCCCTGCTGCCCCAGCCCCGGTCCCCCTGATGGAGATGAGGGGACAGGAGCCCAGAGCAGAGCTCCCCCCGCCTCCAGTGCTCTGGGGCCGCCCACTCCCCATGGAGGACAGACCACACCCAGACCACACTCAGCCTTCCTTAGGCTGCAGCTCCATGGCCTCACTTGGCTCTG
>NW_027822990.1:0-274 GCF_054177405.1 Leptonychotes weddellii | reverse complement strand
CTCGTGCCCATGGGGGCCCCTGTCAGGCCCACGGAAGACCAACCCAGCACCCACATGGTGCTCATGTCACAGCCGGCTGGGGCCACCTCAGAGCTACATGGTGCCACCCTGATGACCCCCAGAAGCCAGCCCCAGTGGCCACCGGGGCCTACTCTCAGACCCTCCTGGCGCCAGAGGTGGCTCTGTGAGTGTTCTCCTGGCATCAAGTTCAGGGTCAACTTGCTTTCAATTCCCATGTCTAGCGGGGGCGAGCTGACGCCAACGGCAAAAGGTG
>NW_027822989.1:0-2543 GCF_054177405.1 Leptonychotes weddellii | reverse complement strand
TCTGAACTATTTCTGAGTCATTTGTGGCTCCATGCCCCTTATATTAAATACTTAGGTGTGTATTTTTAGAAACAAGGAAATTCCCTTATAGTAACAGTACAATAATAAAAATTTGGTGAAATTTAATGAGCTTTTAATAAGATGAAAACCATTTAAATATCCTTTTTGCTACCTCATCTTCCAATATATATTTATGTATTCATATTTACACACACTGCATTTTGCATTATGGCCCAACGCCCCCAATTCTGGCTGTTGTGCTTGCATTTTCCTTAAAAGAAATTTAAAGGGGATCACTTCAGCATCCGTGGGACTGGACCCCTTGGGCACCAGTAAACCCCATGGGTTGATCTCATGAAATCAGTGGCAGTGTTGACATCAGAGTCCAGGGGCCAGGCTCCCAGTTCATTTCTCTCTACACCATGTGGGGAAAGATTCATTCTTTCCCATTCATTCATTCCATCATTCATTCCATCCAACCTTCTCTGAGCTCCAAGTCCTATGCGTGGGACAGCTGGGGGACACGGGGTGCATGTGCTGGCTCTGCGCGGGACTGAGGCGCCTGATGCTCCTGTCCTCTAGGAACACGTGGCCTCTGATAGAAACAGGTACGAAGCACGATGGGGGGACGCTCTTAGCGTAGGGCCACAGGGACAGCTGGGTGTGGTCAACATTTGTTCCTGTCTGAGGGTCCGGTAATGGCCGAGACCCTCCGGCTCCCTTCCCCACGCCTCAGGCGGCGCTGGGCCCGGCCTTGGCCGCAGGTGTCCCCAGCCCCGCGCTGAGACCTCTGCTTGCGGCTGGGGGACCCGGAATCCCGCCGCCACCTCCGGCGGGGCAGGGTGGGGGCTGGTGGGAGGTCCATCGGAGGATTCGAGGAGCGGCTGCGCGCTTGCCGAAGGCGGCCCCCTGCGCCCCCTGGCGGTCGTGGACGCCTGCGCAGGGCCGGGCTCCCCACTGCGCGTGGCCCGGAGCCTCCACCCTCCGCGCGCGTCCAGTCCGGGTCCCTCCCGGCCTCTGTCTCTTGGGGTGAAGCGGGGCCTGCGGTCTGTGCGGACAGCCCCTGCTTTGCTCCCACGGGCCGCCATTCCAGCGTCAGCGGCAGGTGGGGGCCGCTGGGACAGAAGGAGTTAGCATCGCCACGCAGGCTGGCACCGGCGCCGGAAGGAGACTTTCCCAGGGGCCTGCCTGAGTGAGGGCCGCCCCTAGATGCCACACCGCTCCACAGTCGGATTTTGTTTTGCTTCAGAAGTACTTCAGGACCTTCTGTTGCTTTTATGTATTTGGGGAAGGGTTTTAAGAACGTCGCCAAAGTAACTTAACTCTTGAAACAGAACATGACAACCAAACAAAGAAAACGTTAATGGCGTAGCCATTCTTCAAAAAGTTAAGCATAAAATTACTATGCGACCCAGCCTCTGGGTCATATACCTAAAAGACTTCCACTGCTGGGCGTATACTCAAAAGAAGTGAAAGCAAGTCTCAAGCAGATACTTGCACACCCATGTTCACAGCAGTTATTCACAACCACCAAAAGGTGGAAGCTTCCCAAGCAGTCACGGACACCCGCGTGGATAAACGAAATGTGGCAATATTACCCAGCCTTAAAGAGAGAGGAAATTCTGACACATGCTTCAACACGAGTGAATTAACGCCGAGGGACATTATGCCAAGTGAAAAAAGCCAGACGGCAGACACCAAAGGACAGATGTTGTATGATTACACTTCGATGAACCATCTAGCATAGACAAATGCAGAGGGACAGAAAGTAGACGAGAGGCCACTAGGTTCTGCGTGGGGGCACTGGGGAGTTACTGCTTAACGGGTACAGAGTTTCTGTTGGGGTGTTGACGTTTTTTGAAAAGAGCGGTGATGGCTGCACGACATCGGGAGTGTCGTTGATGTCACCGACTAGCACAACTTTGGGTTTGCCTCCCCTCCTGCCCGCGGCCAGGGCCAGCGCAGTGACTGAGCCAGAGCCTGGAGTCATGTAAGTGGAAGGGGCGGGCTGCCAAGCACGCAAGGTCAGTGGGGGCAGCCCCGCCCGTGCAAACGGCCCGCAGCGGTGGAGAAGCCCTCTCCCAGCCTCACATCTCCCGGCAGTGCGACTAGGTGAGTCCGCGTTGTTTGCTTTCCTGTGGGGAGCTGGCCTTGGCCCGGGCCTGCTCCGGGCTTTAGTACGCTGGCCCCAAGCTTCCCCAAGACAGAGAGTGACAGCGACTGGTGTTGAACCCAGCGTGGCCGGCTCACAGCCCAGATTCCTACTGGTACCCCCAACTGACTGTCAAATAGCCCCTCCCTATTGATTTATTTTTTTCATGAACTTTTTTCTTCTAATTTATACTTTTTGCAAAAGGTACTTTTTTCTGAACTATTTCTGAGTCATTTGTGGCTCCATGCCCCTTATATTAAATACTTAGGTGTGTATTTTTAGAAACAAGGAAATTCCCTTATAGTAACAGTACAATAATAAAAATTTGGTGAAATTTAATGAGCTTTTAATAAGATGAAAACCATTTAAATATCCTTTTTGCTACCTCATC
>NW_027822988.1:0-274 GCF_054177405.1 Leptonychotes weddellii | reverse complement strand
TTTCCTCTGTGTGAAATAAAACTCCCTCTGAAGTACATCAGTTTGAAATCACTGGGGAAGAGTGGAGAAGGCACACCCTGTGTGTCTGGAAGGAAGTGAAGGTTCCTCCCTCTCCTCCGGGGGTTCCCAGCTGAGAGCAGAGTGCATCCTGCATTTGCGGGTCTGGTGGCTTTGCTCAGGAACTAGCTCATTCTGGGGGGGTTCCTGGTACTTGGAGTTAGGTGATGATGCAGAGAGGCTGGTGGGGACGGGAGGCAAAGCCCCCAGGCCCCCC
>NW_027822987.1:0-274 GCF_054177405.1 Leptonychotes weddellii | reverse complement strand
GTGGGACAAACTCTATCTGATGACCTCCTCCCCCTTCGACTCTGGGGTAATCACGACCGGGAGCCAGGCAAGACATGCTACATGACCCGGGCCAGTCCCTTGGCCTTGGAGTCCCCACCAGTCCCCTGGGAGCTGTCCTTGGGCCACACAAGTAAGTAAAGGTCACAGACTACAAGTCTGTCCCGAGGCCCCCAATCCCATGCAATCTTATCAAATTGTGCAGAAATTAAGCTTCCCTGCCCGAAGGCCTTGCTGCCTCTGGGCGCCTGACCCT
>NW_027822986.1:0-274 GCF_054177405.1 Leptonychotes weddellii | reverse complement strand
TGCAGCCACTATGAAGAAGGAAATCGCACAGTAACACTGAAATAGCTTTGGGTAGCTGCAGGTGGTGGCTGCGCCTAGCGTGGTGAACGCTGAGTAAGGTGCAGATTTGTCAAATTAATATGTTGTATACCTGAGGGCGCCTGGGTGGCTCAGTTGGTTAAGCGACTGCCTTCGGCTCAGGTCATGATCCTGGAGTCCCAGGATCGAGTCCCGCATCGGGCTCCCTGCTCGGCGGGGAGTCTGCTTCTCCCTCTGACCCTCCTCCCTCTTATGC
>NW_027822985.1:0-274 GCF_054177405.1 Leptonychotes weddellii | reverse complement strand
CCATAGCAAATACCCTCCCCAATGTCTATCACCCAGGCACCCCATCTCTCCTCTCCCACCACTCCAGCAAACCTTAGTTTGTTTCCTGAGATTAAGAATTCCTCATATCAGTGAGATCATGGTACATGTAGTTCTCTGATTGACTTATTTCGCTCAGCATAAGACCCTCCAGGTCCATCCACGTTGTTGAAAATGGCAAGATTTCATTCCTTTTGATGGCTGCATAATATTCCATTGTATATATATACCACTTCTTCTTTATCCATTCCTCTGT
>NW_027822984.1:0-274 GCF_054177405.1 Leptonychotes weddellii | reverse complement strand
TTGTAGGTTAATTTTCCAGAAGGCAATGATGATGACATTCTTGGTTTTACCTCCTAAGGTGAACCAACTCAGATAAAAAAAAAAATAGGTATCTTAGTTAAAAATGCTTTGCTTCATTCTAAAAGCCGTATAAATTCACTATAGGGAAATTAGGAGGGAGAGAGAGCATCAAAAATAAAGAAAAATAGTTTTTTTTTTTAAAAAAACACAGTCTCTCCTAGGCCTCTTCTAGCAATTTAGAATTCTTTCTATGACAGGCTCTGAATGAAGTCCA
>NW_027822983.1:0-274 GCF_054177405.1 Leptonychotes weddellii | reverse complement strand
GACAGGTGAAGACATAAATAACTAGATAGATAATGTTATAATTATATAGAATAAGAATTGGAATTGTTATTTGATGAAATAAGAGTCAAGGTTTCATTTACTAAGCTGAGTCAACATAATACCAGGAAATTAGACTAGCCCAACAATCCAAAATTATATATGTAACAACTCCCAAGAATATTATCACTTTAAAATTCTTGAGATACATTAGCCTTTCAAGACAGAATCAAAGAACTAGACAGAATCAAAGAACAGGATCTCAAGAGACCATCCT
>NW_027822982.1:0-274 GCF_054177405.1 Leptonychotes weddellii | reverse complement strand
GAAGTAAGATCAAAGTCACTACCATCTAAATGAGCCTTATAAACTGTTTGTGGAGTGGATTATAAACCATTTCCTTTTTTTTTTTTTTAAAGATTTTATTTATTTATTTGAGACAGAGAGAATGAGAGAGAGAGAGCACATGAGAGGGGGGAGGGTCAGAGGCAGAAGCAGGCTCCCTGCCGAGCAGGAAGCCCGATGCGGGACTCGATCCAGGGACTCCAGGATCATGACCTGAGCCGAAGGCAGTCGCTTAACCAACTGAGCCACCCAGGCG
>NW_027822981.1:0-274 GCF_054177405.1 Leptonychotes weddellii | reverse complement strand
TTGCATTTAAAAGGATACTTGTTGTATTTTACCCAACATCACTAAGTATTTTGTAAATTGACACTCCTACTCCATATTTTTATTACACTTTTGACCAGGTGCCCCAGGATTCTCACAGATAATGCTCAATTGAAAAGGAGCTCACAATCCAAAACTAAAAAGCACCCAGGAAAAAAAAACTGACCATGGACAAAACAGAGTAGACACTACAGAAGAGCAGGGATTAAACCCACTGTGAATTTTAAATAACAGACCTATGAGATACACTATAAAT
>NW_027822980.1:0-274 GCF_054177405.1 Leptonychotes weddellii | reverse complement strand
TCTCTTTATCTCTTCCATGGCTTGTTGGTTTTCTTTAGTGATATACTTGAATACCTTACTCTATTTTTTGCATATCTGTTACTGCTTTTTTGATTTGTAGTTACTATTCAATTTATATATAACATCTTCTGCATATAGCAGTCTGTATTAAACTGATGTTCACTTAATTTTTTTTTTGTTTTTTGTTTTTTGTTTTTTGTTTTTTATTCTTATGTTAATCCCCATACATTACATCATTAGTTCTAGATGAAGTGTTCCATGATTCATTGTTCGT
>NW_027822979.1:0-274 GCF_054177405.1 Leptonychotes weddellii | reverse complement strand
GTGAGCGCTGTGAATTGTGCAAGACTGTTGAATCACAGATCTGTACCTCTGAAACAAATAATACATTATATGTTAAAAAAAAAAAAAAGATAGCAGGAGGGGAAGAATGAAGGGGGGAAATCGGAGGGAGAGACAAACCTTGAGAGACAATGGACTCTGAAAAACAAACTGGGGGTTCTAGAGGGGAGGAGGGTGGGAGGATGGGTTGGTCTGGTGATGGGTATTAAAGAGGGCACGTTCTGCATGGAGCACTGGGTGTTATATGCAAACAATG
>NW_027822978.1:0-2543 GCF_054177405.1 Leptonychotes weddellii | reverse complement strand
ACAGACAAAGCACTGATTTCCAAGATCTGTAGAGAACTTCTCAAACTCAACACCCAAAAAACAAATAATCAAGTCAAAAAATGGGCAGAAGATATGAAAAGACACTTCTCTGAAGAAGACATACAAATGGCTAACAGACATATGAAAAAATGTTCATCATCATTAGCCATCAGGGAAATTCAAATCAAAACCACATTGAGATACCCCTTACACCAGTTAGAATGGCAAAAATTGACAAGGCAAGAAACAACAAATGTTGGAGAGGTTGTGGAGAAAGGGGAACCCTCTTACACTGTTGGTGGGAATGCAAGTTGGTATAGCTACTTTGGGAAACAGTGTGGAGGTGCCTCAAAAAATTAAATATAGAGCTACCCTATGACCCAGCAATTGCACTACTGGGTATTTACCCCAAAGACACAGATGTAGTGAAAAGAAGGGCCATACGCACCCCAATGTTCATAGCAACAATGTCTACAATAGCCAAACTGTGGAAAGAGTCGAGATGCCCTTCAGCAGATGAATGGATAAAGATGTGGTCCATATATACAATAGAATATGACTCAGCCATCAGAAAGGATGAATACCCAACTTTCACATCAACAGGGATGAAACTGGAGGAGATTATGCTAAGTAAAATAAGTCAAGCAAAGAAAGTCAATTATCATATGGTTTTACTTATTTGTGGAACATAAGGAATAGCATGGAGGACATTAGGAGAAGGAAGGGAAAAATGAAGGGGAGGAAATTGGAGGGAGAGATGAACCATAAGAGACTATGGACTCTGAGAAACAAACTGAGGGTTTTAGAGGGGAGGGGGGTAGAGGGATGGGTTAGCCTGGTGATGGGTATTAAGGAGAGCATGTACTACATGGAGCACTGGGTGTTATATGAAAACAATGAATCTTGGATCACTACATCAAAAACTAATGATGTATGGTGGCTAACATAACAAAAAAAATAAAATATAATAATTAAAAAGTAAAAAATAAAACTAGTCAGTTTCATAAAAACACTTGAGATTTTGATTGGGATTATGTTGAATCTATAGTTCAATTTGGGGTGGATGACAATTTAACAATATTGAGTCTCTCAGTCTATGAACACAGTATTTCTCTGTATTTATTAAGATCTTTTAAAATTTCTCTCAGCAGTGTTTTTTAGTTTTAAGTGCAAAGTTCTTATATATATTTTGTTCATGGTTTTGGGTGCTACTGTATTTTTACACTATACACTAAAATACAGTATAGTATTTTTAATTATAATTTTAATTGTTCATTGGGATTATATAGAAATAAAATTTTAAAATATTGACCATGCAAGCAGAGAAAGACAATTGTCATATGGTTTCACTCATACATGGAACATAAGGAATAGCACGGAGGACCATAGGGGAAGGGAGGGAAAAGTGAAAGGGGGGAAATCAGAGAGGGAGACAAACCAAGAGAGACTGTGGACTCTGGGAAACAAAATGAGGGTTTCAGAGGGGCAAGGGGTGAGGGGATGGGGTAGCCGGGTGATGGGTCTTAAGGCGGGCATGTGTTGTGATGAGCACTGGGTGTTATATGCAACTAATGAATTGTTGAATGCTACATCAAAAACTAATGATGTACTATATGGTGGCTAACTGAACATAATAAAAACATAAATAAAATATTGACCATGTATCCTGCAACCCTGTTAAACTCATTTCTTAGTTGTAATAATATTTTTGTAGATTCTTTTTTTAAAAAATTTTATTATGTTAATCACCATACGTTACATCATTAGTGTTTGGTTTAGTGTTCCATGATTCATTGTTTGCGTATAACACCCAGTGCTATATTCAATCCGTGCCCTCATTAATACCCATCACCAGGCTAACCCATCCCCCCCTCCCCTCTAGAACCCTCAGTTTGTTTCTCAGAGTCCATAGTCTCTCATGGTTCGTCTCCCCCTCCAATTTCTCTCCTTCATTTTACCCTTCCTACTATCTTCTTTTTTTTTCTTTAGGACTTTCTGAGATGACTATGATGATGGCAATTAAAAACAGTTTTACATCTTATTATTTAACCTCTATGCCTTTTATTTTGGTTTTTTTCCTTATTATATTAGCTAGGATCTCCACTACAGTATTAAATAGAAATGGCAAGAGAGGACGTTCTTGCTTTGTTTTTTATTTTATTTTATTTTATTATGTTATGTTAATCACCATACATTACATCATTATTTTTTGATGTAATGTTCCATGATTCACTGTTTGCATATAACACCCAGTGCTCCATTCAGTATGTGCCCTCTTTAATACCCATCACCAGGCTAACCCATCCCTCCACCCTCCTCCCCTCTAGAACCCTCAGTTTGTTTCTCAGGGTCCATAGTCTCTCATGGTTCGTCTCCCCCTCCAATTTCCCCCGCTTCATTTTTCCCTTCCTACTATCTTTTTTTTTTTTTTTTTAACATATAATGTATTATTTGTTTCAGAGGTACAGGTCTGTGATTCAACAGTCTTACACAATTCACAGCGCCTACCATAGCACATACCCTCCCCAACGTCTGTCACCCAG
>NW_027822977.1:0-274 GCF_054177405.1 Leptonychotes weddellii | reverse complement strand
GGGGCAGAGGCAGAGGGAAAAGCAGACTCCCTGCTCAGCAGGGAGCTCAACGCGGGGCTCAATCCCAGGACTTCGGGATCAGGACCTGAGCCAAAGGCTGACGCTTAACCGACTGAGCCACCCAGGTGCCCTCAAATAAGAAATTTAAAAAATAAAACCAAATGTGGTATAGTCTTCTAAAAAACTTGCTTGAAAACACTGTTTTCTTTAAACGTGAATTATTTTTCCAAAAAATGTTAAAAAACTTAAATGTTATAGGATACAGTAAGCTGTT
>NW_027822976.1:0-274 GCF_054177405.1 Leptonychotes weddellii | reverse complement strand
TGTTGGAATCTGAATGTCTCCAAGCACAGTGCCTTGTGTGTTAGTGAATTCTTATTAAGGGAATGCATCACTTTGAATTCATGCTTGTTCCCTGAAGCCTCGCAGCCCCGGAAGCCCTGCCCACTGTGCCGTGCTGCCTTGTGCCAGGACTGAGGGCAGGCTCAAAACAGGAGATAGAGCAAGAATTTGGGAAGCCAGAAGACGTTAGGAACGTAGATGCCAAGCAGACCGAAGCCAGGGTCAGATCTTCAGTCACCAATGGTGCTGGTGTGGC
>NW_027822975.1:0-274 GCF_054177405.1 Leptonychotes weddellii | reverse complement strand
GAGCAGGTGTGTAACCCCATCATCACCGGACTGTACCAGGGGGCGGGCGGCCCCGGGGCCGGAGGCTTTGGGGCCCAGGCCCCCAAAGGGGGCTCTGGGTCCGGCCCCACCATTGAGGAGGTGGATTAAGACTTCTTCCTCAAATTGTTTGTGTTTGTGTCGGAGACTGTTGGGATTCAGGACTCTTGCATTGCCTTCCGTGTCTGTGTTTCATCAGCTCTCAACATTGCCAGTTGTTTGCTTAATTTCAACTGTCTCTTTTGGTGAATTCATG
>NW_027822974.1:0-274 GCF_054177405.1 Leptonychotes weddellii | reverse complement strand
CTAGATGTGAGGATAAAAATATTTAACAATTAGCCTACTCCTAAATCTTAAAATATAAATATCTTAAATAGCAGTCTTCTGTAAAATATCCTTATCTGCTAACCCACTGTGCACATTTGTTATTTCCAACAACTCCAAAGAAAGATATGTGAAGGGCGCCTGGGTGGCTCAGTTGGTTAAGCGACTGCCTTCGGCTCAGGTCATGATCCTGGAGTCCCTGGATCGAGTCCCGCATCGGGCTCCCTGCTTGGCAGGGAGCCTGCTTCTGCCTCTG
>NW_027822973.1:0-274 GCF_054177405.1 Leptonychotes weddellii | reverse complement strand
TAAAAAGATGTGGTATATGTATACAATGGAATATTACGCAGCCATCAAAAGGAATGAAATCTTGCCATTTGCCACGATGTGGATGGAACTGGAGGGTATTATGCTAAGCAAAATAAGTCAATCAGAGAAAGACATGTATCATATGACCTCACTGATATGAGGAATTCTTAACCTCAGGAAACAAACTGAGGGTTGCTGGGGTGGTGGGGGGTGGGAGGGATAGGGTGGCTGGGTGATAGACACTGGGGAGGGTATGTGCTATGGTGAGCACTGT
>NW_027822972.1:0-274 GCF_054177405.1 Leptonychotes weddellii | reverse complement strand
TGGTCCCCAGGAGCTAACCTGTGTAAGGAAGAGGGGCGCTTAGTCCTACATACACAGGGAAGGCTCTCAAATATTTGTTAAACGAATAAATGAATTCCAGCTTCCATCACTCCTGCCTTTCCAGATGTGGAAGACAACTTGGAAAGTTGCTGGTGGGAAACAGTCCGTGTCCCCGGGTCTTAGAGCGTCTGCCCATTCCACAGGCATGCACTCGGCAGGTGGCAGGTGGCAGGTGCCTGGCATCGGGCCCTGCACCAGGAGCAGAAATTAAAAT
>NW_027822971.1:0-274 GCF_054177405.1 Leptonychotes weddellii | reverse complement strand
CGCCTGGGTGGCTCAGTCAGTTGGGTGGTGGACTCTTGGTTTCAGCTCAGGTCATGATCTCAGGGTCGTAAGACAGAGCCCCACGTAGGGCTCTGTATTCAGTGCAGAGTCTGCTTGTCTCTCTCCCTGCCCCTCCCCCCACTCTCTGTCTAGTGCGTGCTCTCTCTCAAATAAATAAATAAATAAATAAATAAATAAATAAATAAAATCTTAAAAAAAAAAGACACTAAATTTTGGGGTATTTTTGTACAGAGCAATAGGCGACAAGAGAAGT
>NW_027822970.1:0-274 GCF_054177405.1 Leptonychotes weddellii | reverse complement strand
TGTTCTAAAAATTCAAAAATAGTGTTAAAAATTATAATTCTAATAACTCAGTATTTCAGTAGTCACAAACTTTAATTTCCTTGCTATAAATTAACAGGCAATTGCTTTTAAAATGTGCACTTTATAAGTCAATCAGAGAAAGACATGTATCATATGACCTCACTGATATGAGGAATTCTTAATCTCAGCAAACAAACAGGGTTGCTGGAGTGGGGCAGGGGTGGGAGGGATGGGGTGGCTGGGTGATAGACATTGGGGAGGGTATGTGCTATGG
>NW_027822969.1:0-274 GCF_054177405.1 Leptonychotes weddellii | reverse complement strand
TGATATTAGCTTTTTGTTTTTGGTTTACATACTTCTGGAAAAGACACCATGTCTCCATTAGGATTTCTATATCCGGAGCTTCACTAAATATGAACCTTTAAAAGAAAAAGTAGAAAATACTTTCTTTCTCTGTCTTTTTCATATGTTACAATTTATGACAAAACACCCTCTATATCCGTCACCAAAAAAAAAAAAAAAATAGGTTACTCTGAGTTCAACTTCATTCTGGGCTATTGGACACTATCTCAGCTAAACGCTGACTCAGTCTTTATAG
>NW_027822968.1:0-2543 GCF_054177405.1 Leptonychotes weddellii | reverse complement strand
AGAAGAGAGATCATAACAAGCAAAGATGAAATGTAATTACAAATTGTGCTAAGTTCTAGAAAGAAAATAAGATGGAGTGTCTCCAAGCTGATTGAGACAGGATGCTTTTGGAAGAAGTCAGCTGATTAACAACCTAAATTCCAACTGCAGTCTTAATTCCCTTTTGTCATATAATCAAACATATTCACAGGTTCTAGGGAGGAGGACATGAACATATTTGGGGGCTCATTATTCTGCCTCCAATAGGAGCTCATGTCACAGGTGCTGTGTGAGTCCATAGTACCAGGATGAAAGTACAGGGAAGGGATGCGAAAATATGGTCTTGTTTCCCGGAGTTAAGCATTTGGATTTAAACAAGAACCAGCCATGGGAGTGTTTCAAGGGGGACATGCCATGATTTGATATGAGTTTTCAAATGACTTCTTAAAATCAGTGGGTTTTTTTTTGCTTATGTCTATCATTTAATATTGGAGGTGAACTTTAGAACAAAAGATAAAAATATTTCCAGAAAATATAGCAGCAATTTTGATTGAACCTTTATTGAATATATATAAATATTTGGCAAATTCAATCTTTATAACATTAAGTCTTTACACTTTACAAAATCTATCCTTTTGTTTATTCAACCTGTTTTTGTATTTTATCTTATTTTTTTTTTACCTATTAACAGTATTTCATGTTAGGTCTAACCTTAGATATTATATAGAATTTAAAAATATTTTTAATATGATATAATTGATAATTATTTAAGTGCTATTGATTTTTGCATATATATTTTTTTAAATCTGGCAAACTTGGGGCACCGGGGTGGCTCAGTCAGTTAAGCAACCGACTCTTGATTTCAGCTCAGGTCATGATCTCAGGGTTGTGAGATTGAGTGCAGAGTCTGCTTGAGATTCTCTCTCTCCCTCTCCCTTTGTCCCTCCCCCCTGCTCACATGCATGTTCGTACTCTCTCTCTCTCAAATAAATAAATAAAATAAACTCTTAAAAAAAATCTAGCAACCTTGTAAAACCTTGTTATTCTAATATTTTCCACTTAATATTTTTTGGTTTTCCAGGTAGTTTTCATAAAATATTTATTCTTTCATTTCAATATTTATACATCTAATCTATTTTTTAACAAACTGCATTGACAAGGGCTTGCAGAACATTAATTAATAATAGAAATGATTAGTGTGAGGTATTGATTAGCAATGAATGCTTAATTTTATTAAATGCTTTATTTTAGCATTTTCTACTAATGAGTAATGCAATGAGTTACATCACTATATTTCTCAATATTGAACCATTCTTACATTCTTGAATAAATGAACAACTTTTTTCTTGATACAGTATTTTTCTACTTCTGTTGGAATTTATGAGCTAATAATTTTAGGATATTAATAAATCATCTATATGTATGTGATATTGATCTTAGTTTTTATGCCATCTTTGTTTATTGTATATTAGAGTTATAGCAACTTTATAAAAAATGCTTGAAGAGTCTTATGTTTTTCTATGCTATGGAACAAGAAAAAAAATCTCCACCTTCTGCTAAAACCTACTTGTAAAGTTTTATGGGCCTGATGCCCTTGTTTTTGATCTATTCAGGCTTTCTAAAACTTTTGTTAGGTAAGGTTGGTCATTTGTATTTTCCAACAAAATATTTGTAATTACAAATTTGCTGATATATTGTAACAATTTATTCCCATACAACATTTTACCCTCTTTGTCACTATGGTTATTTTCCCTCCCCTCATTCCTTTTTCTTGGGAATGTTTGCAAGGAATTTTCAATTTTATTAGTATTTTTTTAAAGCTTTTTAAAGCTATCTATTATATTTGTTCAAAATATTAATTTACATATTTTTATTGTTGCTGTCATCCAACTCTCCTTGGGAGGAGATTGGCTACAGAGCACATGTGGTTGGATAGATTTTTTAATAGAATGAGAGACTCATTCTCTACTGGAGAAGAAAGAAAAAAAGTCTGCATCCACCATGTATTTCATGGCTAAGATTGAATGTTTTAAAATGTCAGCAGTTACATTTAAAAATTCCTTTGGTTCTTTTTGATTCATTTGTCATAGTATCTTGCTCTTGATTTATGGATGCAATATGGTTTCAATTTCCACTGAGAATACTAACATTCTTTCTACTTTCCTGTAAATTAACCTTGTTTCATTACAGAAAGGCAATTATTGTCTTTGTTTGAGCTTCTTTTCAGGATATTGAGTGTCCTTCAATGTCACATTATCTGACAATAGTGTCAATTCTTGGAATTGCTGGTGTGAACCCGTTTTGTAGCTGACATGGACTTCCCCAATAGATCACTGAGCCGAGTCCTTGTCGCTGTGTCAAGAGGTAAATATGCTTACCTTCTCTCTACTACAAAATCAGTTTGCATTTGTATAGGCATATTTTTTAGCCAAACCAACACTTTGATTTTTTTTTTGTCTGTCTTGGTTTTATTTAAAATTTTATTGTTGTTATTATTATTATTATCATTATTATTATTACTATGGGGAAACCAGACTTAATGCTTTCAGAAGTTGTTTTTCTTT
>NW_027822967.1:0-274 GCF_054177405.1 Leptonychotes weddellii | reverse complement strand
GTCTGTACACACTCAGGTCTACAGTTTGAATCCAAGTCTTCACTACAAATTTTACTCTAAGTGGTTGTACATTGGTAGTACTTTTGGGGGCCTGGCAGAGCAAATGCCAGTTCTCTCTGGGAGGCGTCCCCAGTCTAGACAGAGTGTGATAGTATGTGACCTTTGGCTGTAACATGTATTCTGATTTCAGGCGTGTTGTGTGTGAAAGAGTACATCTGGAACTGACAAAATGCAGTGTGTGCACGTACGTCCATGTCTGTGCGCCTACATAAAT
>NW_027822966.1:0-274 GCF_054177405.1 Leptonychotes weddellii | reverse complement strand
TAAAAAAAAAAAAAGACTAAAGAGAAGTGACAACTAAATGCTTTGCAGGATCCGTGATAGGATTCTGAATTTTTAAAAAAGGCTATAAAGGACATTATTGACACAATTTAGGAAATTTGCATATGAGTTGTATATTAGATAATATTATAAATTAATGCTAAATGTTCTTAATGTGATAATTGATTTGTGGGAAGATGCCTTTGTTTGGGGGAAAAACAAGGTGAAATATTTAGGGTAAGTTGCCTTGATATCAGCCACAAATCTCAAATGGCTT
>NW_027822965.1:0-274 GCF_054177405.1 Leptonychotes weddellii | reverse complement strand
GCTCAATCGGTTAAGCGTCTGCCTTCGGCTCAGGTCATGATCCCGGGGTCCTGGGGTCAAGCCCCGCATCGCATCGGGCTCCCTGCTCAGCGCGGAGCCTGCTTCTCCCTCTCCCTCTGCCTCCCTCTCTCTCTCTCTGTCTCTCATGGATAAATAAAGAAAATCTTTTTAAAAAATAAATAAAAATTTTAAAGAAAGAAAATTTCAGCAAAACCAATGGGAGTCCTCGGGAGTGCCCTGTCTCCCAGCGACAGCCTACCTCGCTGTCTTTCAG
>NW_027822964.1:0-274 GCF_054177405.1 Leptonychotes weddellii | reverse complement strand
CTCCCCCTCTTCATGCCTCCTCAATCCCAGTGTTCTCTATACCCATTCATCACCCCTTCCTTCTGATGTCCTAAGGCACGGCACCCTGATTCTTTTCTGATCCTTGGTCCCTCTGATATCCAAACTCCAAGCAGATCATGACCAAGGACTGCCAAAAGAATGCTGTTTTTCAATTGCACTACTGGGTATTTACCCCAAAGATACAAAAGTAGGGATCCGAAGGGGTACGTGCACCCCGATGTTTATAGCAGCAATGTCCACAATAGCCAAACTG
>NW_027822963.1:0-274 GCF_054177405.1 Leptonychotes weddellii | reverse complement strand
TGTTCAGAGAGTTGTTGCTATTCCTTTCTTCGATCTCCTGTTGAGTTTGTAGGTGTTCAGAATGGTTTGATCCCTATCCAGCTGAATTCCTGAGAGGAGACGAAATCCAGGTCTCCTACTCCTCCACCATCTTGCTCCGCCCCCCCCTTCCCAAACTATTTGAAAGTAGATTGCAGGCATATGATCCTTCACCTCCAAATACTGCAGTCTGCATTCCCTAAGAACAAGGGCATTCTCCTATATAACCACAATACCATTATCTTGCTCAAAAATT
>NW_027822962.1:0-274 GCF_054177405.1 Leptonychotes weddellii | reverse complement strand
CGCCTGGGTGGCTCAGTTGGTTAAGCGACTGCCTTCGGCTCAGGTCATGATCCTGGAGTCCTGGGATCGAGTCCCGCATCGGGCTCCCTGCTCAGCAGGGAGTCTGCTTCTCCCTCTGACCCTCCCCCCTCTCATGCTCTCGCTCTATCTCATTCTCTCTCTCAAATAAATAAATAAAATCTTTAAAAAAAAAAAAAAAGACTGTTGCCTTTCTTTTAAGTTCCTCTTCACTGTTACTTGTCTGGTAACTTCCAAACTGGTCTTCTTCCATTTT
>NW_027822961.1:0-274 GCF_054177405.1 Leptonychotes weddellii | reverse complement strand
TTTACTTCACAAATTTATATTTGTAAATTCTTTCTTTGCTCCTTTGATTCTAAGTCATTTAAAAATCTTCTCATCGGGCGCCTGGGTGGCTCAGTTGGTTAAGCGACTGCCTTCGGCTCAGGTCATGATCCTGGAGTCCCGGGATCGAGTCCCGCATCGGGCTCCCTGCTCGGCGGGGAGTCTGCTTCTCCCTCTGACCCTCCTCCCTCTCATGCTCTCTGTCTCTCATTCTCTCTGTCTCAAATAAATAAATAAAATCTTTAAAAATAAATAA
>NW_027822960.1:0-274 GCF_054177405.1 Leptonychotes weddellii | reverse complement strand
TTATTCTTGCTATTTTTAGATCCTTCCCCTTACTAGCCTGCTACCCTGATGCCCATCCTTTTCCACTACTCCCTGTGACAACAAACTCAACCAGCTGTTTTCCCAATTCAAGCGGAAGAAGTTTCTTTCTCCAATTACGTCACCTCAGTGGGGACAAAGAATATTTTCCATTTCTTTCTTAAGCCATAAATTTTTTTTTTATTTTATTATTTTTTTTTATTCTTATGTTAATCCCCATACATTACATCATTAGTTCTAGATGAAGTGTTCCATG
>NW_027822959.1:0-274 GCF_054177405.1 Leptonychotes weddellii | reverse complement strand
ACAGCTTCTATATAAAAAATATCTAACATTATCCTTTTATAGCCTCGTTACGAACTACTTAGGACTTCCCTACAAATGATAAAAATTCTCAGAGAGAGCCCAGCTTTAGATTTTCTTTTCCTCTCATCAAAAACTTAATCTTTCTTTTTAAAAAAGATTTTATTTATTTATTTATTTATTTATTTATTTATTTATTTATTTATTTATTTATAGAGTGAGAACATGAGCAGGGGGAGGGAACAGAGGGAGAGAGAGAACCTCAAGCAGACTCTGT
>NW_027822958.1:0-274 GCF_054177405.1 Leptonychotes weddellii | reverse complement strand
GTTTTTGTGCTTCCAAATTATTAGTTAGAAATTAAGATTCTAATCTTTTTGATTGATTCACATACATGCACACCTTATATCTCTTACTCTTAGATATCTCTATGTCCTAGGTCATCATTCTTGTGGTACATTTGAACCCTAAGTCAGTTCTTCTCTCTGGATCTGGGGATATGTTTTTCTTTTCTTTTCTTTTCTTTTCTTTTTTCTCTTGCCTTCTTTTCTTTTCTTTTTTTTTTTTTTTTAGAGAGAGAAAGAGATAGAGTGCTCACACAGG
>NW_027822957.1:0-2543 GCF_054177405.1 Leptonychotes weddellii | reverse complement strand
CCGGCTTTGCTTTTCTTTTTCAACATTCCTCTGGCTATGCGGGGTCTTTTCTGGTTCCATACAAATTTTAAGAAGATTTGTTCCATTTCTTTGAAAAAAGTGGATGGTATTTTGATGGGGATTGCATTGAATGTGTAGATTGTAGAGCCCGTTACTCTTAGCATATCCCTGTTGATGCCTGGAGTTAACAAGACTTGCATGGAACATGAAGGAACAAGACTGAAAGTTGAACTTTAACGCTCAGCAGGTCTCCTGGCAAACTTCTCACAAATAATTTCTTGAGGAAGGACTTGATTTGTACTTACACTTATGTATTATTTACAAGTACTATTGAATAGCATTAGTTAACCTATAGTAAAATGCATGTAATCTGTTGTGTGTTTAGTTCTCCTAATAAATGGTTTTTTTCCTTAAAAGTGTCTTGCTTTAAATAGATGCTTTAGGATTAGCAGCAGAACATGTCCTGGGTGAACATTTGCTATTATTTTCCTGATTGAATAGGGCAGTTGTTACCTTATGTCTAAAAAGCGTGTTTGATCTATATTTTTGACATTTATTGAGTTTCTTATTGTTTTCTTATTCTTCTAATCCTGAGCCTTCCAACCCTGAGATTCAGTTGACACCAATTTTCAGCATCATTCTTGTCTTCAGGATTTCTGCCGTATTTATTTGTATGCAATGTGTCACTTTTGATCCATAATCTTATTTCTTCATCTCAAATTAAATCATTCTTTCATTCAGAGTGCCATACACTGTAGGCTTCTTGAGCTTTATGCTATTTTTATTACATGTCCACCTTTACATTGTGTTATCCCTATATTTTTGAGAATTTATTTAGTCTTGAGGCCTTTTTCCTTCTCCTCAGACTCCCGTCATTCTATTTGAAAAACCAAAAAACATCCTTCTAATTTATTTTCCCTTCTGAGACTTTGGCTCCATATATATATTGAACGTATTTTTTTTGGTCTTTGTTACTATCTTATCCATTCATTTCTCTGGATGCTTTTTTTTTTCTCCCAAAAACTGAATTGCCTCTTTTGAGGGATTTGTTCTCTCTTCTTTCCTCAGCAGGAACCACCCTTTCCTTAATGTTTGCTCACTGCTCTTCTTGCCCATCTCCAGCATCTCTGTTTTCCCACCACAACATGAGATGCTTATCTTCTGGAAACCTTCTTTTGCTGAGTTTTAATCCCAGGAGAATGTTAAACAGCTTTCACTCTGGGTCAGCTCACATAGGACCAGCTTTGCCAGTGTCCTTTTGCCCATGACCCCATCTTACACAGGTGGTATCACAATAAGTGTGTTCTCATCGATCAACTTGCTGTGGGCTCCTTGGTCTGTTTATCACCCTTGTCCAGAACGTGCAGGCCAGAGCTTCATGAGCCTGCTTGGAGAGTCACTGCTGGGGGTAGGGGAGGCAGAGGGGCATGGCTCAGGACCTCTGCCTCTGCCTAACATGAATTCCTCTTAGATATTGGCATTCTGTGTAAGGTTTACATCTGAAAAGAATGGTTTTACTGCTAATAATACAGTTTGGAAAATGGTTGGTATAGTGAAGGAGAATTAACCAAGGAGACAGAAGGTTCAGTCCTACCAGTGGGGTAGTCTTCGGTACTGTCCTATCATCTGTAAAGTGAAGAGTGCTATATTCTATTCAGTTTACTCGAGAAGATTACATGGGATAGTGTGAGGATAAATGAATAACTGAGAAAGAATTTAAGGTATGACATAAACCCTTGTATCAACATGTACATATCCAAAAGAACCAATGTCTAGTGAAAAAGAGCTAGTGGCAGAATGGTAGGTATAGTATGATAACATTTGTATTTAAAATAAATACAGAACAGCAGTCTTTATTGCTAGAGGCTTAGGACTGGGTATGAGGACAAAATGGACTTGTGATTCATATATATTGCTTTTTTTTTTTTAAATGAAGCATTTAAATCAAATATATAAAATAATTGTATTTGGGTTTGTGTGTGTGTGTGCACGCGCTTTTTGGGTTACTTTTAATGATATCTTTCTCCTCCCAAATATGTAAAATACCACTTAAATGTAGCCATGATGTTTTATTGAATGACTTCTTTTTTTTTTTTAGTTTTATTTTATTTTTTTTTAATCTTATGTTAATCCCCATACATTACATCATTAGTTCTAGATGAAGTGTTCCATGATTCATTGTTTGTGCATAACACCCAGTGCTCCATGCAGAATGTGCCCTCCTTGATACCCACCACCAGGCTAACCTATCCTCCCACCCCCCTCCCCTCTAGAACCCTGTTTGTTTTTCAGAGTCCATCATCTCTCATGGTTCGTCTACCCCTCCGATTTCCCCCGCTTCATTCTTCCCCTCCCGCTACCTTCTTCTTCTTCTTTTTTTTCTTAACATATATTGCATTATTTGTTTCAGAGGTACAGATCTGAGATTCAACAGTCTTGCACAATTCACAGCGCTCACCAGAGCATATACCCTCCCCAGTGTCTACTACCCAGTCACCCCATCCCTCCCACCCCACCCCCCACTCCAGCAACCCGCAGTTTGT
>NW_027822956.1:0-13513 GCF_054177405.1 Leptonychotes weddellii | reverse complement strand
GTGTTCAGAATGGTTTGATCCCTATCCAGCTGAATTCCTGAGAGGAGACGAAATCCAGGTCTCCTACTCCTCCGCCATCTTGCTCCGCCCCCACTGAATATCTCCATTTTAAATCATCACATTTTATGTATTTTAATTTAACTTAAAACATTAATATAGTAAAAATATTGTTCAAATATTACGTTACTATTAAAATTATAAATTTTCATGTTATATTTATAAAACATTAAAATTATTATTTTAAAATTATATATCACATCTGCTAAATTTTGCATTTCCAGAACTTACTTCTGCTTATGGCAAATGTCAGATTCAGTTGTTTCTGACAAAATCTCTCCTGCAAAATAATGTAAAAGTTGGACATAATATTTTTGTTGAGAACCAGCAAGAATTCAAAGGGGCTACATCCCAAGAGAAGGGGGAGGCATAGAGAGGTGAGCCCAGGATTTCTTGGCATGTTTTATTCAAGTCATTCATAGGTTCTACAGAGACACCTGACAGGCTGACACAGAGCAGAGGGAGTTGCCGAGAGGCCAAGAAACCTAGTAGACTTTTCATTAGACTCATGGGGCTTGAAAGATAAAATTTGCAGGTGAGGGTCTCCGGAGGACAGGCCCAGTCTAGCCCGCTGAAAGCATTCTTAGGTAAGAACCTGTTACCTAACAGCCCCTAAAGGCCCCTGATTGTCTTCCAATTAGCAAATCCCATCAGTATATTTACAAGGAAGTCTGGTGGGAATAAAAAAATAATGGCCCAAGGGTCCCCACAAAAAATAGGCAATGAGTTCCCACCTGCTTTAAAATCGTCCCCAGAGGGAATTTCCTTATCTGATAAAGATATAAAAATTCATAGCCAGCATTATATTTAACAGTGAATTATTGAAAGCTTTCTCTCTGAATTTGAGAATGAGATAAGGATGCCTGGTCCTGACCAGCACAACAATGCAAGAAATAGAATAAAAGAATAATGATTGGAAAGAAGGAAATGGAAAATGCCATTTTTGTGAATGGCTCAATTATTATGTAGAAAATACGGGAGTTTATTCAGATACATCATTGGAATTAATGAATTGACTTTAGCAAGGTTGCTAGGTAGAGGGACAAAATAGAGAAACCAATTACTTCTCTTTATACCAGCAATAACTTAATAAGAAAGGAAAATTTAAACAGCTGTCATTTACAGTAGCCTCAAAAAGAATCACATTTTTAAGAATAAATCTAGTAAAAGACAGATAAGACCTTTCCACAAAAATAATTCAAAATCATGCCTCAGAGAAACTAAAAAAAAGCCTAAGTAAATGGAAGGATATATATATAATACTCATTAGTTTGATTCTTCCCAAACTTATCTGTAGATTCAGTACAATCCCAATCAAAATCACAGCAGGTATTTTTGTGGAAATTAATGAGCAATGTATAAAATTTACATGAAAATGAAGAAGGCAAATAGCGAAGACAATCTTGAGAAAGGGACAAATTTAGAAGACTTGGACTTTAGCTCATCTAGACTTGTGACAACAAAGAATCCTGGTTCAAGGATAGCAAAATATATCAATGGCACAGAATAGTCCAGAAAAACAAAGAGAAATGTCTTTCTTCTTTTTAAGATTTTATTTATTCATTTGAGAGAGAGCACGCAGAGCGAGAGAGAGAGCAGAAGCAGGGGGAGGGGGAAGAGGAGGGTCAGAGGGATAGGAAGAAGCAGACTCCCTGCTAAGCAGGGAGTCTGACACTGGGCTCCATCCCAGGACCCTGAGATCATGACCTGAGCTGAAGGCAGATGCTTAACTGCTTAACCCACTGAGCCACCCAGGTGCCCGGAGAAGTGTCTTTCAATAAAGAGTGCTTTGTCAATTGAATACCCAGGCAGAACAACATGTCTCTTAAGTCCTACTCATACCATACATTAAAAAAAAAAAAAAATGGGGTGCCTGGGTGGCTCAGTCGTTAGCGGCTGCCTTCGGCTCAGGTCATGATCCCAGGGTCCTGGGATCGTGCCCCACATCGGGCTCCCTGCTTGGCAGGAAGCCTGCTTCTCCCTCTCCCACTCCCCCTGCATGTGTTCCCTCTCTCGCTGTGTCTCTCTCTGTCAATAAATAAATAAAATCTTTAAAAAAAAAAAAAATCGGGTGCCTGGGTGGCTCAGATGGTTAAGTGTCTGCCTTCAGCTCAGGTCATGATCCCAGAGTCCTGGGATCGAGTCCCACATCGGGCTCCCAACTCAGCGGGGAGCCTGCTTCTCCCTCTGACCCTCTCCCCTCTCATGCTGTTTCTCTCTCGCTCACTCGCTCTCTAAAAAATAAATAAATAAAATCTAAAAAAAAAAAAAAATCAATCCTAGATGACTTGTCAAGCAAAACTGGAAAGGTAAAGCAAAAAATTTCTAGCCGATACTATGAGAAAATATCATGTTTCAGAGATTGGCAAACATTACTTCTTTAGGGCACAAGAGATACTACTAACCGTAAGGAAAATGAGTTGTCAATTGGACCGCATAGGAATCTGTGTTATATTCAAATATACCATTAAAAAAAGTACCCAGGCAGTCACAGAGGGGACAGAATAGTTCAATGCATATATCCAACACAGGATTCAAATCCAGAATATATAAGGAACTCCCATACAAAGAGACAGAAAGCGCAATAGGAGAAGGGACAAAGTAGGATATGTTCTACATTGTTAGTCATCAGAAAAATGCAAATTGCAACCATAGTGAAGTACCAGTACCATTAGAATGTCAGAATGCCTAATAACAAAACTTTCATAATATCACATACTGCTGAGGAGGGGAACAAAGGGAATCTGATCTTCCCCTGGTGAGAGTGTAAAGGAACATAATCACTTGGGAAAACTAATAATGTTGACCATATGTATACCCTAGGACTGAGAAATTTCATCACTAGGTATGTATCAGCTAGAAATATATATATCTGTATACCAAAAGAAAAACAGAAAACTATGCACAAGAGTATTCCTGGCATAATTATTAATAACTGCTAGAAATGGGAAACAGTCCAAACACCCATCCATCAACAGCAGAGTAGGTACATAAACTATGGCACATTCACACAATAGAATATTTGCAGGAACAAAATGAGCAAACTCTGCTACTTGCAATACCACAGATGGGTCACACAAACATAATGTTGGGTGAGATAAGATAGACAGACAGACTCACAAAAATCACATGGTGTGTTTCCACTTAAGAAAACTTCAAAAACAGACAAAACTAATCTATGGTGTTAGATGTCAGTGGCTCCCTGAGGGCATGGAGGGAATTGGGCTTCTGGGGAGTGGGATTTTTGTGAAAATTCATCAAGCTGTGGATTTATGATTTATGATAGAAGTGCATTATATGTCTATATAAATGTTTATTTTAAAATACAAAGTAGCCAGGGTTAAATATGTAATTGTAATATTTAGGATCTAAAAGAAAAGTTACAAAGCATCTTATTCAGTGGCTCTGTTCTATGGGTCAAACACTGAGATGACCTGACTAAAGGGCATGTGTGTGGTTGAATCAGTGGAGGAACTGGAGTAGAATGGGGTCCCCGGTGCTTTCCAGGGCAGGAAGCCCTTTCCAGCTTTCCCTGTCAACATAAAACACTGGTGTTTTCTTCAGTTTAAGATGCCATGGCCATAAAACATGAGACATAAGAAGTCCTAGAAATAGAGTAGGGGGACACCTGGGTGGCTCAGTCAGTTGAGCATCTGACTTTTGGTTTCGGCTCAGGTCATGATCTCGCAATCATGGGATTGAGCCCGGCACTGGGCTCTGTGCTCAGTGAGGAGTCTACTTCAGATTCTTTCTCCCTCTACCTCTAACCCTCCTTGCTCATGCGCTCTCTCTCTCTCTCTCAAGTAAATAAATAAAATCTGTAAAAAAAAAAAAAAGATGTAGGACAGTAATCCCTTAAAGAAACTTGCCAGACTGCACTGACACTTATGGGAAAGACTAAAATAAAACTCTCATTATGCATTCAACTCCAACACTCTGTAGTGTGAACCTCTGATACATATTCATCTTGCCTAGGTAAATGTGACCTAGGTGGACATATTATTTCCAGATTTAAATTGTTCTTTTACTCAGCTAAGGAAGCTGCCTCTCCCAGAGAGTTGGCAAGTGCTCAGAAATCACTGTCCATAAAGGACATGATTCAGGAGAGCTAAGTTACAGGGGAGATTTGCATTTCATGTAGTACTCCTTACAATGCTAATTTTAAGGCATAGGCTTAATTATATGCTCATTGTTTTTATGGCCGAGTAATAAGAAAGTGAATTGGACAGTATCTTCTACTCGCCCATCTCAAGAACTGTTGTGTTCACAGATAGCATTTCTGTTCACAGCTGCTTTTATGAACATGACTCATACCACCCAGTTTGCTGTGTCCACACATTTCTTTCAGCATATTATTTAGAATAAAAGGCCAGTAAGGGTGGAGTTTACTGAACTTTGTGCCCAGCCCTGTGCTTGGGTGTGATTCATGCCCGTTTCCAGCAAGGTTAACTTGGAGTGTTCTTGGGCACAGGACAGGAAAGGATAAGAAACTCCAGCTCCTCACATTCCAGATTCCAGTCCCCAACTCCCATGCCCACTCTCCCAGTGCACAAGCAAGAGCCACCTTCCTCACTTTCACCACTGGTGGGAAGATAAAGAACATCCAGGTAGCCCTGGACCCACTCCTCCAGATAGTCCCCTCCTCTCACATTACATTACCAGGCTGCTATCTTGCTACCTTCTCCACCAGGAGAGAGGAAGGAGAGGTGAAGGGTAATTTAATCTAATTGAGTCAACAAAAACATATTCAGCACCAGCTATGGACTGTGTATTTTACCATGTGCAGGAGATGCAAAGTTGAGTCGTGTGTGGTCCTTGTTTTCTAGGCCCACAGCTCATAGGACAAACAGGGAAATGAGTGCTTACCAAATATTTAATCATGATGAATGGAATCAACAGATTAATTCAGATCCTGCCTAAAGAAGCTCAAGCCTTCCTCCTGAGTATGGCTGATCTTGGTAGAGTAGAGGCTGGTACAAGACCTCAGTCAGCCATCTTTTTCCCAGGCTGGTGTGTACCCCTTGCTCTCTGCCCTCCACATCATGCTTTGATGCCAGACTGAAGATGCCTCTGCAGTCAGCAGGCAGAAACAGCTCTTGCCCTCATCCCATGGGTCTCCAGCCTCCTGAAAAGGGCTATTTCTCTTCATCCATCCCCACTATCAATCTCAGAGCAGAGGATCTATGGGGACCTCCTGGAGCTCCCCAAGTCACATAATTTCAGCTGTGGGAGAAACAGGCCACTGAAGGCCAAAGGACATTTCCAGGACAGTGATTACTAACAGACTAGGGGTGGGATGTGAAGGTTTCTGGTCCTGCATTATTTATACCATAGCTTTTATCTCATATGTATTTATGTCAGAGGCCTCTCATTCTCGCCAAGACAAAATTTCTCTATTTTGGGTTATAGAAAATGTAATTACTCATCAGTTGGACCCTTCAAAATGGAGAATCCCTTATACAATATTTATGACTTCTATTGTCCCATAAAAAAGTAAACCCATGCCTAGGTGAGGAGAGACCTTATTCAATGGATTGTTGCAATTAGGGTGAGGCGACTTTGCAATAGAAGGAAGGGGCTAGTGCAATAGCAGAACACTGTGACCATCAGATCTGCAAGGCTCTCAAAGGTCAGGCAGAAAGAGACTTTCTGTTATAGAGAGGGGTGAGCAAGGCTAGAAGAACAGAGGGGGCAGGGAGAGGGTGACATGATCCCACAATTTAGCAGGAAATGGTCCCAGGCAGGCATTAAGGAGGGTTGTTCTGTGTTGCAATGCTCATGGGTGGGCCCAAGTTGAGGGGTCTGGGGAAAGACATTTTGTCCAGATTGGTGAGTGGGGACAACCAGCTCAGCTAATCATTTATGAGGCAAGGAAGGGGAATTTGGAGTGTCTGGCCTTATTCTAGCTAAACAAGGGGGAGCATTTTTGTTTTACGTAAATCACATGGGACAGAGGTTTTTTTCTCAGTAAGTCACATCTAGGGACACAAAGGGTATGGTGTTTTTCTTAACTTACACTGTTTCTAGGAGCACAGACTCAGGAAGAGTTTAATATCACTATAAATTGTGTCAAGTTACCTTTATTCAAATGTCTTATACAAATTGTTTTGAATAGCATATTTTTCATTATTACATGATAAACATTTATCATCATGTGGAGTAGCTCAGAGCCACTACAGCAGCATCTTAACCAAAACGACTTTTCCAAGGATGGGACATTTCAGCAATGATTTAACTTCTTCTTACTGAAAATTTATTTTGCCAAAAATGATGCTTTTAATAAATCCACACTGAATACTTATATGGGCTGTTGAAGAAGGCCTTTGCCTGCAGGCAGGTGATGTTTCATAGTAGAGGATAGGTATGAGTGGGGCTTAGCAAGAGCAAAGAGGAGATGGAAAATGAAAGATGCTCGCCTTTCTGGCTGCAGATTGCTAGGTAAATGGCATTCTTAACTGTCCTAAAGCATGATGCTGACAAATGTGCAAAGCAGCTAGGAGGCTGTGCAGTAAACAACATGCTGGGGAAGGGTCAGTCTCCAAAATTTTTGTCCTGAAGTCAGACTAGACCAGCCCTGACTGTGCATGTGCCAGATGAGGGGATGGGGTGGGGGTTAGGGACGTGGGAAATGGGGGCATTAGGGACATGTAAGATGAGGACAAGAGCCAGTCTCCTTCCACTCCAAAATTCTGGATAACACTTTCAAAGGCTGGACCCTGAGAGAAGGAAAGGAATGAGAGGGATGGTTGAGACCAATAAGATTTACATGCAGTGGGAGATGCAGAACTGGACCACATTACCTACCTGTAAGGTTTGCCACTGTCTGCAAAAGAAAGCTGGGCAAAAACCGGGAGAGGACTGACTTCGGAATGCAGAGCAGGGAACACAGCTGGAACCTGGATTACCACTAAAAGAGTTCTTCCAGACATCTAAGACTCTCCCTCTGCATGTAATAGGCTCTACAGTGATGTATTAATCCACAAACATGTTTATTGCTGTCTGGCTACATGCAAACCTCTCTGAGGAGTCTGTTTGGATTACAGGGCATGCTAGCACATGGTGGCAGCCTCAGGGAGAGATTGCTCTCCCTGAGAAGAAAGTTAGGAAATATGTAACATTTCATGAAAGCTCCTGGAGGACAGGGGCTGGCTGCCCCCTGTTTCTTCTGTACATACCTCATGAGGCTGTATTAGATTAGGCACTTAATTGGAAAGCTTGTTTTTAATTCACCCACAGTGTAAAATGTCATCAAGGTAGACATTCCAAAAGGGTCCTTTTGCCCCACTCAGTTCAGTTTCTTCCTGCTGCACACCTGGGAAGGAAATGCCTTGGCACTGCCCATGGTGGCAAGAGGCAATTGAGAGGGCACATGTGCCCGGTCTAGATGGGCTGTGAGTGGCTTGTGACAGGGGACTGAGTTGCTCCTTGCTGCAGAGACTAACCAGAAGAACAGACATTCTGCCATGCTCCCAAGAAAAGGGCAGGGACAGGTTTTATTCCAGTCAACTTCAGGCTGCCCTGAAGAACATCAGCTATACCCAATGAAACAACATGCTTTCAATCGTCCCTACTCCCTATTTCTGAACACTAGGGCAGAGAGCCTCCTGACAGCCTTAGGTCAGACTTTCACCATTTGCCCTCCTCTGTCTTTTCATGAAGCTTATTCCAGAGAAGCAGCAATCAGTCCAGACACCCCAGATGCAAGTCTGAGCCTGTCACAGATGTCTGTTTGTGTTGGGTCTACAAGCACTTGGGGGTCCAGTGGGCTATAAGTTGGTGATTTGAGAAACTAAGGTCTACTGTCCACAGGGCAAAGGCCAGGAGTCCCATCACCATACAGCAAGTGGATTCCATTCAAAAACCCTTGTTCTTCAGGCGCAGATTAGGTCCCGATGGTGCCTGGTAAATGATTTCCATTGACCAAAGCAGGGGAAGGAGGCTGACTTCCCTTTGATCTCAGCAGGACTCCCTCCCCACACCAGCAGCCCCTGCTCTCCTTCTAGACCCTTCAGCTTCTTTCTCCAGCCAGCCTGCTGAGTACACTGCCTTCCCAACCTTCACACTGGTGCGTGTCTCTCCTTTTGATCTTTCACCAGCTGCTTCCTTTTTCACAAATGCTTCCTCTAAAATCCATTTCACCCATGAAAGTTTTCATTGATTTTCTACCACTGTAGGATCCATAAAAGAGTGTGAGAAAGAGATTGAAGGTCAGTGAAAAGACCAGTCCCCCTGCAGCTGGCCAAGCCCATTCACATAGCAACATCTGTGCTTCATTTTAGTCTCCCTTAGTGCTGAAAAAAGGCCTGTGTAACAGGGGCAAAAAATACTAAAAACAGTGATTAGTTCTAGCCTCTCCCCATCGAACCCTGGGCGTCTAAGACTGTTTGCATTGCTGAGAGAGGGACCACCAGGGAGGGAGAAAGTGGTCTTTTAATAAGTTGATAAATCACTTAAAATAAGGTGTGAAAAAGAGCTGCAGGATTTAAAGAAAGCAAAGACGGGATTATGGAAATTGTACGTTGAAAATGAAGACTGGCAAGAGGTTGAAGATGAATCTAGAGAGACTGGAAGTGAGTGGGAAGAGATGGGCTGGATGCGGAGCAAGTACTTTGGGCCCTGGGAGGAAGAGAGAGCCCAAGGGCCAGGCCGGTGCTGGTGACAGGGAAAGGGGCATTTGGATTTGCTTCTCACGAGTTCTTCTGTGGATTTGCACTGCCTCTTTTTTGGTTTTCTTTTAAGATGCCTGTTGGGGAAGTAGCCCTATTGTTCCTCCCCCTGGATGGGATCCATTGCCCCCTTCACTGCCCAGGGTCCAGAATATTTCCCTCAGATGGAAGCCAGGTATCAAGTTGTTGCTGATCTCGGATTCTCCTTCCTATTAGGAGAAATCATTGCCTGTTCTGGGGTGAATGCTGATCTTGCCGGGTCTGCTCTCCCTCTGTGAGTAAGGCATTGTTCCAACCAGCACCTTCTGTCTGGTGACTCAGTTCCATAGGTGATGCGGTAAGCTAGGGCTAGTGGTGGGCAGTTGTGCTCTTCACTGTCCTGCATGCAGTGGGGACCCTCACTGAGGGTTATTAGCTGGAATTTCTTGCTCCACAATGCAGGGAAAGATTTATATATATTTTGTATTGTTATTCTTAGCTACTTGAATGCTGCTGTATTGAGATAGGATGTTTTACAGCCCAACAATTATGTAATGGTAGCTGCCAAAGTCAAACACAGACCTTCCAACTTCCTGTTCTTCATTTCACGATTGATTAGTGAAGGTTAAAACTGTTTCTTGTGATTGATTGGCCAAGATGAGAACTATTTGTCCCCTGAAACTAGCTAAAGTTAAAATGAAAAACAGAGGCCAGTCTCAAAAATTCCCTGAGGAGACAAAACCAGTTCAGTCATACAAACAAAGCTTAAATTAGTTTTCTTATTCTTTTTTTTTTTTTTTTTTGCAAGACTAACTTGACCTAGGTTATTTCTTGGAAATATGTCTTTGGAATATCATAAGCAAAACTTAAACTGCTTCCCAATATTAGTATGAGGTAACCAGTAACCAAATCCCTATCATTTAAGAAAATTTTACTGTAATAACCAATCACTGTGAAGACTAGACAGTCTCTGACTGCTCACTATATAAGTTCTTCTATGACAATATACCTCTGAGCCTCAGTCCATGTTTTAGTTTGAGTGTTCCAGGTTTGCAAACTTTTTGGTGTATGCACAGTAAACTTTTACCAATTACTACTTTTGACACTGACTACAAAGAAAAACATTCCCTTTCTGATAACTGAGTCTTGCCCTTTTTCAAACAGCCCCAACCTCAAATCATCCCATCTGCAGCTTGCTTACTCCCCACTAAATGTAGCATATCCATCCTTTTAAGACACTCTGATCTTTGGAGCTGGGTCATTCTCCCCATTGCAATAACCTAAATAAAATCAATCTCCTTACTTGCCCAGTTCTTATCTTTGACACAGAAATGAAGACAGCAACGTGTTTCTAGGAAAGCTGGGATGTGACCCCCCTCCCTTCAACATTCCCCATTTATCCATCTAGTGTTTTTTTTTTCAGTGAACAAATATCTAAAGTCTTACCCTTGGCCCACAGTCCTGCAGGGCCAGAACCTGGGTTCCTCTTCCCCCAGCTCATTCTGCTGGTACAATAACACCCAGCATGTTCATGCCTTGGGGGTCTCATTTCTTGAGCACTTTGTTGTGCTCCCTCTTTATCCAGACCCCTCTATGGCTGATCACACTTTATGTCTCTGCTCAGATGTCCTATCTCCAACCAGCCTATCTAAAACCACTAGCTGCATTTTTCTTCCCAGAACTCACCACTGCCTGACATATTTACTTAATCTACTCTCTGCACCAGCTCAAGTAAGGCACAGTGGTGACAATGACACAAGGACCCAGGACCCCTGCTGGGGAGTAATGATACAAGAGAATTTCATTACATGAGGTGGAGCAAAAGCATCAAATCTATTTGTAGTTATCTCTAGTGAAGGGGGAGAAGGAGAGTGTTATCAGGAGTGGGGCAGAGAGGAGTTTTGGGTGATAGTATTTTTTTTCAAGTCCGCTGCTTAGTGCATACACAGATATTAATTATATATATATATTTTTCTGTATGCCTGACTTATTTATAGTAATAAAAAGAGAGTAAACTGAAGAAGAGAAAGTATAAGTGGTACAGACAAAATTATTTCAGAAAGTTTTAGAAATGGGGTGGGAGCTAGAGGAAAATGATTTTTAAAACAGGCATTAAACATAAATTCCATGAAGCTAGAGTTATTCATTCATTCATTCATTCATTCATTCATTCATTCATTCATTCACTTGCTGTTCCATCTCTAGCATCTGGAAAAGTTGTCCAAAGCATACAAACATTAAGTTAATACAGGTTTTTCCAGCTATCCAAAAGCAGAGCATTCCTATGAAATTTTCATAAGCCAAAATGACATACCATTAATTTATATGGAAAATGTTTTGAGCATTCCCAGACCCAAAAAATGCCCTCTCTCAGGCTTTTCTGGTACCTTAGGACACATCTTGCTAATAGACACACAAAATGAATGCAGATAAAGCATAGATGCTCACAGACACAGTCCAGAGCTATGGCCACTTGATGCTGAGACGCTGGGTGCAATTTCCGGGGAAGGAGCTTGTGGGGCCACCTTCACTGCTCAGGCTGTGCACCACCTCTCTAGCAGCTCCCTGAAAAACCAACACTGAACATCATTTTTGCTTTTCACTCCTCCTCGTAAAAGCAAAAATCCTCTTCAGATTTCCTTTAGTTACCAAAAACAGGTACTAATGTAGGTCTTTTGTAAAAGTGAAGTGCCTAATGAGAACTTTTAAAAAGCAGGGCATACCTACACCTTCAAATGAATGAATGAGTGAATGAGCGAACTCCACAAAATCATATTTGTATGTGGGTGGGAACGATATGGTAGATGATGCAGAGAATCGTTTCTCATTGGAAACAGTGAAGCTTCTATGAGAAATGAGGGCTACAAGATTCAGAGCAAAAATGGAGAGACTGGCCTTTGATATGGTCACTGTTCTTATGTTATAAAGTAAGACAGAACTTTTGGGGCCAGATGCAAACAAACTTGTAAAGTTACTAATGACAGTGTTCTTCTCTGAGGGCTCTATGTTCTCAAAGAAGTAAAACTGGGGGTGGGGGAAAATGAGGTGTGAGGGCTTGGAGGAGAGGAAGCATGAAAACTTCCCAGAGCAGAGGAAGGTGAACTTCCTTCTGACTTGCATCACCTCTCTCTAACCCACAGGCCTATCCATCCTTTTCTACCTTGCTCCATGCTGGAAGCTGGCCCACATGGGCAGCATGGATGCTTTTCTACACCCTATAATTCTCACTGGATTCAGACAATGGGAATCACTGGCAGGAGCTGGAGATGGGGAGATTGAGATCAGTATTTCTTTTCCTGACTCCCTCCTACAGGGACTAGTGGGCAGGCTGCAGCCCTGGGCCACAAGTCATAGGCCTCTTGGGAAGCCATCTTCACATACCTGTAGGGATGATAATGCTATCTCCTTGTCATCAAACCCAGACACTTCTTTCCCCTTCATAGTTTCTTTTTTTTTTTTTATGTAATGTTAGTTACCATACATTACATCATTAGTTTTTGATGAAGTGTTCCATGATTCATTGTTTGCATATAACACCCAGTGCTCTGTTCAGTACGTGCCCTCTTTAATACCCATCACCGGGCTAACCCATCCCCCAACCTCTCCCCTCTAAAACCCTCATTTGTTTCTCATAGTCCATGGTCTCTCATGGTTCGTCTCCCCCTCCAACTCCCCACCTTCATTCTTCCCCATCTGCTATCTTTTTTTTTTTTTAACATATAATGTATTATTTGTTTCAGAGGTACAGGTCTGTGATTCATAAGTCTTACACAATTCACAGTGCTCACCATAGCACATACACTCCCCAGTGTCTATCACCCAGCCACCCCATCCCGCCCAACCCTCACCAACCCACCAACCCTCAGTTTGTTTCCTGAGATTAAGAATTCCTCATATCAGGGGGCGGAGCAAGATGGCAGAGGAGTAGGAAACCTGGATTTCGTCTCCTCTCAGGAATTCAGCTGGATAGGGATCAAACCATTCTGAACACCTACAAACTCAACAGGAGATCAAAGAAAAGAATAGCAACAACTCTCTCATCAGAAAAGTGACAACTTTCTGGAAGGTAGGACGTGTGGAGAAGTGAATCCAAGGCGATATTCGGGAGGATAGATGGGGGAGGGGCCTCCGTCTGCCGCTTCTAGCAAGTGATAGAACCACGGAGCACAAAATCAGAACTTGTAAAAGTCTGCTGCACTGAGGGACATCAATCTGGTGGCTAAGTGGGGGGGGGACCCTCCGGGACAGTGTGGTCTCAGGACCCGCGGGGTCACAGAAAGACCGGGGATGCCTGAGTGTGGCAGAGCTCCCAGGTAATGGAGCAGGGAAGCCGGCTGCAGAGGCGGAGCCCAGGCGCGGGCTCTCAGCTCAGGGTTGCCATAAACCGTGATCCGCGGCACAGTCAGGCCACTGCTCCTCCAGCAGGGACCCAACAAGCGGCAGATCTGGGGAGACTCACCTTCCTTCCCCGGGGGGAGCCGCGCGGGAGTGCACCGCAGGGATCTGCTGGGTTTGGAGACTCCACCCGGGGTCGGGTGCCAGAGATAGAAACGCACGGTCACAGGCCGGGTGAGCACAGAGTGAGGCTGGAGACCGGGGAGAAGGGAGTGACTGAAGGCTTTTCTCTGGGGGCTCACTGAGGAGCGGGGCCCTGAGTTCTCGGCTCCTCCGGGGCGGAGATTGGGAGGCCGCTATTTTCACTCTCCGCCTCCAAAGCTGTACGGATAACTCACAGGGAAAAAAAGCCCCAGAGAGCAAACCCGAGCAGATTACTTAGCCGGGAGGGGGCAAGGGCGGGGCAATTCCGCCTC
>NW_027822955.1:0-274 GCF_054177405.1 Leptonychotes weddellii | reverse complement strand
TGCCAGCGCAGCCTGGAGACTGTGCTGGTCGTATGTGGTGTATGTCCTTCCAGGCCTGACCTTGCATGTCACACGGACAACAAATAGATGACAGACGATAGACGACGGACGACCGACGATGGACAAGAGATGATAGACAAGAGCCAGGAGATAGACGGAGAGCTTCTTTTGTCACCGAACGGGACAGCCACACAGGGGTGGGGAAACCTGGGCGCGCATCGCACTTGTGAGCCCGAGGTTCCAGTGACACTCAGGCAGCCTGTCCCGGGTCCCG
>NW_027822954.1:0-274 GCF_054177405.1 Leptonychotes weddellii | reverse complement strand
CCATGGGCGTGAGAACAGTCTGTCATGGCTGCAAGGTGCCATGCCCAGCTGCAGCCGATTCTTCATTTCATTGGCCCCAATTATAATTCCTTCTAAAGGGAGGTTAGAAAAATTTGTTCTAGGATAAAGGAGATGTGGTATATATACACGATGGAATATTATGCAGCCATCAAAAGGAATGAGATCTTGCCATTTGCAATGACGTGGATGGAACTGGAGGGTGTTATGCTGAGCGAAATAAGTCAATCAGAGAAAGACATGTATCATATGACCT
>NW_027822953.1:0-274 GCF_054177405.1 Leptonychotes weddellii | reverse complement strand
GAATCATGGAACACTTCATCTAAAACTAATGATGTAATGTATGGGGATTAACATAAGAATAAAAATAAATAAATTAAAAAAAATTATAAAAAAAAAAAAAAGAATGTATCTTGTGTTCCTTTTCCCACCAACAATCAGAACTACTCACAACCCATCCCCACCCAAAAAAGACTGCGGTTTGTTTTTGTACAGTTGTCCACCAGAGGGAGCCAGAAGATAGCATATCACTTTAGTCCTACATTAAATGTGTCTATATATAAAGTACAAACATTTC
>NW_027822952.1:0-274 GCF_054177405.1 Leptonychotes weddellii | reverse complement strand
GTCTCCAGACATTGCCAAATGTCCTCCGGGAGCAAACCGACCCTGCCTGAGAATCACTAATCTCAATACAGAGATATACAGTTCTTGTGGGTTGGAATTCAATATTGCTACAATGTTAATTTCTCTTAAACTGAACTATAACTTAAATGCAATCCAAAGCAAATCCCCGGGGGTGTGTGTGTGTGGGTGTGTGGGTGTGGGTGTGTGTAAAGAAAAATATTACAATGGCCAAATCAAATTTGAAGAACAACGATAAAGCTGGAGACCTGATATC
>NW_027822951.1:0-274 GCF_054177405.1 Leptonychotes weddellii | reverse complement strand
TTTGAACAGTTGTGTTTTCATTTTCATTGGTTTCCATGTATTTTTTTAATTCTTCTTTAATTTCCTCTGACACCAATTCTAATGTTGAGGGAAGGGTGTCCCCAAACCAAGAAACAATTTTCAGGACTCCAGGTGAGTGTCCTACAATTCAACTCAATTCTGACACTCTCTACCCAGAGACAGCATCACATTGCACAGATCAATGGTTCAGTCCTATAAAACTGCCCCCAACACACTTTGGACACCAGTCAAAAGCCCAGGTTGTCACCTGTGC
>NW_027822950.1:0-274 GCF_054177405.1 Leptonychotes weddellii | reverse complement strand
TTGAAAAGACCATTCTTTTCTTATTGAACGGTTTTGGCATTCCTGTCAAAAATCAATTGATCATATGTGCGAAGCTTTTTTTTTTTTTTTTAAAGATTTTATTTATTTATTTGAGAGAGAGAGAATGAGAGACAGAGAGCATGAGAGGGAGGAGGGTCAGAGGGAGAAGCAGACTCCCCGCCGAGCAGGGAGCCCGATGTGGGACTCGATCCTGGGACTCCAGGATCATGACCTGAGCCGAAGGCAGTCGCTTAACCAACTGAGCCACCCAGGC
>NW_027822949.1:0-274 GCF_054177405.1 Leptonychotes weddellii | reverse complement strand
GTCCTTTGGTATATTGAAGATTCAATTACATCCCTGCTCCAGAGAAATGTTTATCAAAGCATCTCAGGGTCTACCAGACCAAGTAGCTCAAGTTAACAATGTGTTATTGTCTTAGTTTGCCTTCTAGTAATTGTTTCTTGTATATTCACTGTGCAAAGAGGGAGCCAATTTTCATCTATCACTTTAATAACCACAGTGCATATGTACTCAGAATAAAAGATAACAAAATTAATCATACTTCCTTTCCTTGTCTGGGATCTACTTTTGCAGCAAG
>NW_027822948.1:0-274 GCF_054177405.1 Leptonychotes weddellii | reverse complement strand
GGCCGTGGGTAAGAGCTTCCTTGTCAGCAAGCTCCCCAGGAGGACAGGCGCAGGTCTCTGCGACCTCCAGTCGCCACACAGGTCCTGCACCAGCGCCCCCACCCCCGAGGGCACGCGCAGCTCCTCAAAAGCATCAATGACGAACAGGAGTTTCTGCGCCTGGGCGAGGACCTGCGGAAGGGCCTCCTGCAGGTCTGGGGCGCTCGCAGCCAGCAGCTCTGCGAAGGAGCACGTCCCCTTGCGGCTGAGCACCTTGCAGCTGAGATAGAAGGCG
>NW_027822947.1:0-274 GCF_054177405.1 Leptonychotes weddellii | reverse complement strand
TGATCTCATATGCATTACTGGCTTTTGAAAATTAGACACCAATGTTTTTCTATGTGTCAATTATAATTTTTATATAAGTTAATATATTTCTATCATATAGCTATAATCATAGCTATAAATCCTATAAACAGAAACTGCATGATACTATACATACTGTACTACGAATAGCTGGCTTACTTGATCTAAAAAACAAAACAATATATTTTTTTTTTACAATTTTTTTTTAAAGATTTTCTTTATTTATTTGACAGAGAGAGACACAGCGAGAGAGGGA
>NW_027822946.1:0-274 GCF_054177405.1 Leptonychotes weddellii | reverse complement strand
GCAGACGCTTAACTGACTGAGCCACTCAGGTGCCCCTAAAGAAAAATTTTAAAATAGTCTTCCCGGGGCGCCTGGGTGGCTCAGTCAGTTAAGCGTCTGCCTTTGGCTCAGGTCATGATCCCAGGGTCCTGGGATCGAGCCCCGCATCGGGCTCCCTGCTCAGCGGGGAGCCTGCTTCTCCCTCTCCCGCTCCCCCTGCCTGTTCTCTCTTTCTGTCAAATAAAAATCAATCAATAAATAAATAAATAAAATTCTTCTTTAAAATACATAAATC
>NW_027822945.1:0-2544 GCF_054177405.1 Leptonychotes weddellii | reverse complement strand
TGCTCTGCCCCCGTCGAGTATGGTGTCTTCTAATGCTCCCTGGACCAACATAAAAACAGAGTTGCATCTCATTGGAGCTGTTGAAACACACAAAAAAATTAATAAATAAGAATTATGGTGCAATAAAATTCATCATTATGTGAGGAATTGGGATAGCACTAAATGTCTTTGGTAACTCATATTATTCTTTTGCTCTTCCTGTTTCTATTCTCTTCCACCATTGTAATGAATTCTTTAGATATTTCTTAGGGGGATTTTAAAATCTAAACTACTCTTAAATCCCCTTTTCTCTAAAACTGTTCCAGGTAACCCTTTTTTAAGATTATTTCCCTTTTTCGCAATAGAACACTTACACACTCTGCCTTCTACCTAGATTTCATATCATACAGAAATTGACAAGTGCTTTTCTGGTTCTGAGCTTGCTTCTTTCTCTATTTACTCTGTAGCAGATGCTGTCAGTGCTCTGTTCACAGCCCCTTCGCAATTACTGTTTCCATGCACTCTGGTGCTTTTTCCAACTGCTAGAATATGTGACTATCTGAGGATGCTCTCTGGCCCTATGAGCCTGAGCTTTCCTGAACCAGGCCAGAAGTGCCAAGGAGTTTCTACTACCCAGAATCAACACTTAACCATTGACTGTTGGAAACTGGTGGATAAATGCTCCTGCTCTCTTACTCTTTCGACAGGATAACTGAGGTTTGCCTCCTACAATGGCTCTCAGATTTCACCCGTGGGATTGAGCTGCACTCGTTCATGGTAGTAACTTGCTTGATGAGGGACTCTACTTTTGGCTTCCTTATCTTCCCTTTCTCACTTTTCTCTTCCTCTCCTGATGTTTCCCGGGATCATTTCCAAATAAACTATTTATACCTAAGTCCTTGGAATAGGGTCAGGTCTGGGGGAACCCAAATAAACATCTATACTTTACACCCCTCTCAAACCACATTGGTATGGAAAAGGCACTGATTAACTGGGAAAAAAAATGCAATCTAATGCTGAATTTAGCTTTCCTGAATCATTAGAGAGTTCATAAATATTCAAATTCAAATATCTTGTATTTAGGAAAAACTAATAGAAAATAAGTTTATTGAATGCTTGTTTAATTTATTTAAATCTGTAGAATGGAGTGGGAGAAGTAACTATTAGTAAAAAGATAACAGATAATGCTATGGGACTCATATATATTTTATATATATTAATACCTCACAACGTCCCTGTTAGATTGAAACTATTATTATCACATTTTCATTGAAGAAATGGAGGGAACAAATGGCCAAATAACTTATCTAAGGTTAGAGTCTGTAAGTGTTAGAGATGGGTGTATAATCAAGCAGACTCACCTCAGAGGCTACAGTGAGTGCTAAACACCATAATCTGGATTATTAGGGTACAATTTTATTTCCTGAAGGTAAACCACACATGCTTTGGAAGTTTCTATAAATATTCTTTAATTCTGATCAAATACAAGTGAATCTGAGAACACACCATTGTTTCCATAGACAAGCTGGGTGAGAAGTAAATCATATCACCTGTGAACCAGACGCTTTTGTTGTCTTTTTACAAGACATAAGTGTTGGGAAACTGAAGTTGATATTAGAATTCTTGGACTCTGGCTCTACTAGCCTCTTTCTTGAGACTAAGATCTTACCTTGGAAATATTCCTTTGATTTGATTTCATCAATCAGTACATCCGAGAGTGCCGTCTTACTTAGTAATGACATTTTCAACTTCAAGATAATGGATTTTTAAAGCAAGTGTACCCATTCCTCTAAGCTTTATGTATTAAACACTTTATGGATATGCAATTCTGTGTGGTACAGTATCATTTATGAGAAAATTATCTTTATAAACATGGCTAATTCATTAGATATAGTCTGCTGACTGTTACATATATAAGCCCTAAAACAAAGAGAACACTTGACCAAATAGAATTGAGGCTACCACTTTAAGAGTCTCATGCTCTGCTGACTGAGCTAGCCAGATGCCCAAGGCTATCACTTTCAATATAGTTGTATAAATGATATGTAAAACCACTTGAGATCATGTATAAAACCATAAAGAACAGAACACAGCATTTAAATGAAAGTTAGCATCCAAGTGATTTTGCTTCAAATATAGAACAAAACCCAAACAAACAAACCAAAAAAAAAGCCCCCAAAGTCCCCAAAAGCTGCTAATAGAAGCCAGAATCTATGAGTTTTTGCTTGGAGATATTGCAAAGGAATAAATAAAAGGTTACACTTTGATATGGTCTTGAGAGTGAGTCATGGTGAAAATTTTTCTGGGTGAGATGGGGAGCTGCTGGAGAAATATGAGCAAAAGTAGAACATAACTTCACTTGCTTTTTAACAGAATGGCTCTGGGTGCTGGGTTAGAATTAGATTATAGGGAACATGACAGAATCAGACAATTATTTGGAAGACTGGACAATAATCCACATGAGAGATAGGGTGGCTTGGACCAGGGTAGTAGCAGTAGGGGTGGTGAGAAGTTCATTTCTGGTCATATTTTGTAGTTGGATCAAACAGGACTTGCTGATAAATG
>NW_027822944.1:0-274 GCF_054177405.1 Leptonychotes weddellii | reverse complement strand
TCAGAAGACACGTAACATATTTCCCCTCACATGTCATTGACCAATTTGGGCCACTTGCCGAATAGCTTATTTCCTTAACAAATACTTAGGGAGCCCATCTAATGTTGCCAAGCACTGTTCTAGGTGGGGTTTTTTTGTTGTTGTTGTTGTTGCTGCAAAATGGTGATTTTATTAAAGCACAGGAACAGGACCTGTGGGCAGAAAGAGCTGCTGCCCCGGGGTTGTGAGGGGTGGGTGATTATATACTATGCGGTTGGGGGAGGTAAGGAAAAAG
>NW_027822943.1:0-274 GCF_054177405.1 Leptonychotes weddellii | reverse complement strand
GGCCTGACACTTACGAGAGTTCTTCCTGGAGCTGGGCAGGCCTTGTTGCTGTCCACACTGATGGTGTAGACTTCGTAGGTACCCAATCCAGAGGGAGGGAGGGTTTGCTCTGCAGAAGGCTCCGAGCACCTTCCCTGAGGTTTTATGTTTGGTGGCTCTGGGGTTTAATCGCGGGCTGAGCGTGCAGCGGAACAGCTAGGTCAGGGTGGCCCCACGCATGTGAGCACCTGAACGTGAGTGTCTAGGTCTTGGGGAAGAGAATATTTCAGCCTAT
>NW_027822942.1:0-274 GCF_054177405.1 Leptonychotes weddellii | reverse complement strand
TGTCTGAACTGATGCATTGTGTAATTTGTAATTGGGATGTATGTTGATATATTTTTTTTTAAATGCTGAGTTTTGTTTTTTTTTTAATTTTTATTTATTTGAGAGAGAGGGTGAGAGAGAGAGAGCACAAGAAGGGGGGAGGGTCAGAGGGAGAAGCAGACTCCCCGCTGAGCAGGGAGCCTGATGCGGGACTCGATCCCGGGACTCCGGGATCATGACCTGAGCCAAAGGCAGTCACTTAACCAATTGAGCCACCCAGGCACCCTGTATGTTG
>NW_027822941.1:0-274 GCF_054177405.1 Leptonychotes weddellii | reverse complement strand
GCCACCCAGGCGCCCTACATGGGATAGTTTCTTGAAAACGTGTCATTCTTTTCTCATAAATTAAAAGGATTTTCGGGATGAAAGTTTTCTTGGAACTCAAGTACGTAGTTAGCAAGCAGGAATAGCCAGTGGTAGCTGGTAAGCCAAGTTGGGATGACAGTAATCGGTTTGTTATCTTGATAGAGTGAAGTTGTGTGTGGATCTCTAAAATGGCAGATCCGACCAAAGAAGGCAAACCTGAGATACTTGGGAGAAGGACTCCATATTACTTAGG
>NW_027822940.1:0-274 GCF_054177405.1 Leptonychotes weddellii | reverse complement strand
GCTAGCCTCCTGAGAAGCTCCCTCTGCTTATATCTCCTCACCCCCCTGTGTGCGGATGTATTTGCATCCCCACACTTTTTTTTTTTTTTAAATCTCTGATACACACCAGTTTATACCTCGCCTCTCAAGATATTCAGCTTAGCTCTTTCCTCCTCTTTAAATGAGGTTAAGAACTTGGGTAGACCAGGGTTCGAATATGAGCCCCTCCGCGCTCTTGCTAAATGACCTGGGACAAGTGTCCTCACCTCTCTGTGCCCACGGTTGCTCATCTGTT
>NW_027822939.1:0-274 GCF_054177405.1 Leptonychotes weddellii | reverse complement strand
TCTTTTGTCCCTGATAACTTTCCTTGCTTTGAAATCTGCCGTATGAAATTAATATAACTACTTTTGCTTTCTTTTGATTAGCATTAGCATGGTATAGTTTTCTCTGTCCACTTGCTTTTAATATATAGGTGCCTGTATAGTTAAAGTGGGTTTCTTATAAAAATCTATGGCTGGCATTTGCAACGACGTGGATGGAACTAGAGGGTGTTATGCTGAGCGAAATAAGTCAATCAGAGAAAGACATGTATCATATGACCTCACTGATATGAGGAAT
>NW_027822938.1:0-274 GCF_054177405.1 Leptonychotes weddellii | reverse complement strand
GCAGGTGTAACCTTTAGTCCCTAGGCTTCCAGGTTTCCCTTCTGTACTGGTCACTTTGTCCTCCAGGCCATTCAAGATGGCTTGAGATTGGTTCTTTTCCACATAGCCCACATCTGGCTTGCAGAAAATCATGAGCCTTTGCCTCCTCTCTCTTTTCTCTCTGACTGAAAGGAAAGGAGAAACACCACAGCTCTTCAAAGCTCCTCCAAGACCTTGTCTCTCTTTTTATATCTTCCCTCTGTCACAGGCTGGAGGTGCATGTTAAAGGACCCTG
>NW_027822937.1:0-274 GCF_054177405.1 Leptonychotes weddellii | reverse complement strand
GAATCATGGAACACTACATCAAAAACTAGTGATGTAATGTATGGTGATTGACATAACAATTAAAAATTTTTAAAAAAATTCCATCTCATTTCTTGCCTACCCTATGCTCAAGTAGCTAATGAGCAGAAAAATGACCAGAAGACAGGAAAGAGGATAAAAACAAAGTTCTAGGATGATAACAAAGAATGTGACAGCTGAGAACTGACTGCCACTTGTTGACCTTTTCAGGGAGCTTCTTGAATAAATACATGTGGTTTAATTTTTTAAAAAAGTT
>NW_027822936.1:0-274 GCF_054177405.1 Leptonychotes weddellii | reverse complement strand
GTTGTATCTCTTAGGTCTTTGTTAAGTGACACCATGGTGAAAAAGAATATACTTAAGGAGATCTCCATAAAAGATTTGCAATTAATCCAGCAGACACTTTTGAAATTATATCTTTATTTTCAGAAAATTGTATGGCTTAAAAAAATAACATCATCTAGATTGTACACCATTGCAATTTGATATCCTCATCGTTAGAATTCCTGAGTCTTTACCAACTGTGAAAGCAAGTAAGACAGTGAGTAATAGGCAAGCAATAAATATATTAGAGGATCTT
>NW_027822935.1:0-2544 GCF_054177405.1 Leptonychotes weddellii | reverse complement strand
ATGGTGCAATCAGGCTTCTGTGTTTGTCCAAAGCTTCTGAGGAGGATGGCACAGCCGACCAGCACTGTGGTCACCCTGCAGTGAAGAGCCTCCATGTGTCCCATCACCCTCCTGCTCCCTGGGTCTCAGGCACTCCCTGTCACAGGCCCTCTAGAGAAAGCTCCCACTCCTGTCACTGCACCTCTTCCTCTGCTTGGCTCTGTCTCCAGCCAACTGTGGGAGCTGGGGCCAGGCAGCTCACTCCCACCCAGGGCTTTTAATGAGAACTTTTGTCATGCCCAGGCAGCAAAGATGAATAATTTAGTAAAGGAAGCCCAGGAAATGTTCTTTCACAGAAGAGTCCCTTGACAGTGGGAGTGGCAGAGAAGGACTGCATCTTATTATGGGAGGAATGGAGGTGGGGTGACAGAGGTACAAGGGGAGGAGGAGGAAGAAGTCTACACAGGAGTTCCTAACAGAATTCCTAAAGATCTTTGCCCAAGCCACGTTGCCACTTAGAAGTTAAGCCTACTTAGGCTGGTGCAAATCCCTCATAATCTGTTGCCTTTTGCCCCATCAAACAGTGATCACTTTATGACCAATGCCTACTTCCAGAGAGCAGGGTTGTAATCTCTAGGGGTGCTGGCCTGTTTTCTATATTCATTGGACTTTAAAAATGATTAAGAGTGCTCAGAAAGGAAAGAAGACAGATGGGTAGAAGGAGTGACATGCATTCCTGGTCCTCATTTAGGTGCCAGCGAATAGAAACAAACTCACAGGAGCCCTTGGCAGTTTGCACTGAATTTGAGCACATACCACTCCCTAGTTTGGGGAGGGAAGCATGGAAAGGGAAGGCTAATTCTTAGACAGTACCTTCGTGGAGAAGACATCAAAAGGTTTTCCTGCATGGTGATGGGTTTCTGACAGCTCATGACAGATGCCAAGCTTCCTCCCAGTTGGCAAATTAGGATATAGCGCTACGGCCCTTGATCATTCTTGTCTGAACAGAAGGCTGCAGTCCTTTAGTGGGAATTGACACATGACACAAAACAAGGTTTCCAATGCGTTGTATACCAAGGAGACCCAGTGGCTTACGCTCTGTGGTTTTAGAATCAGAAAAGAGTTGGGGCACCTGGGTGGCTCAGTTGGTTAAGCGTCCAACTCTTGATTTCTCTCAGGTCATGAATTCAGGGTCGTGAGAAAGAGCCCCACTTTGGGCTCTGTGTTCAGTGTAGAGTCTTCTTGAGATTCTCTCTCTCCTTCTCCCTCTGCCCCTCTCCCTGCTCTCTCTTGTTCTCTTTCTAAAATAGATAAATAAAATCTTAAAAAAAAGAGAATCAGAAAAGAGTGAATTTTAATCCCAACTCTCTTACTTGGTTGTGGGATCTTAGGCAATTTGTATCACCTCTTTGAACCTTAGTGTCCTTATCTGTAAAGTGAGGAATAGTAACAGAACTCCCTCTTTTGATTGCTTTGAGGACTATAGGAGAGATAAAAGTGTTTTGTGAACTATAAAACTTTGTACCTGTGTAAGGGATATTGATAAGTAGAAAGGCACACTTAGTAACCCATATTCTCACTTGGGCCTCTTCTGACAAACTGATTTGACAGTGTTGGGAATAAAGTATGTGGCCAAGGAACTGTCTCTGAAAAGCTAACTGGCATTTGGGGAAGCCAAATAGTGACCTTAATCTCAATAGCACTTCCCTAACACTAGAGGTATAGGGAAGCAATCTTTGAAGTCCAAGAGAAGTGGGTTTGGTACCAGGCTTTGCCATTTATTAGTCATGTGAATTTAGAATAGTTAATTAACATCCTTGAGTCTTGTTATTCTCAGCTATGGAATGGAAATGAATAATAGTGTCTACCCCTTAGTGTTGTCATAAAGTTTAAATTAGAGTGTGCTTAGGACGTACATAACACAGGCCCTGGTACATAGTAATCATTCAATAAAGGTAAGCTTTAGATACTGCTGCTATTAATTTAAGTGATCAACAAGCTCTGAGATCATACACATAGTAGACATCATTCCCAAAAAAATCTTCACCGAATACCTACTGTGTGCCAAGCAGGGACTGGAGACACAATGGTGAACAAAATCAGATGTGGCATCTGCCCTCATGGACTTTGGCCTAGTGATTTTCACTAATGTTTGGTGAATGAGTGAGTGAGTGAAAGTAAGATTCCACTCTGACTCAGAAGTTGATAACTCTAAGTTATTAAGGTCTTGAATGTTGAGGCTGAAGGAGAGATGATTATTTTTCCAAACTCTGGGACTCAGCTGCTCACTAAGGGAATGGGAAGTGTGTGCAGATGGTATCAGGCACAGGAGGACATACAGAGGAAGGAAGCTAATGTTTTTAAGGAGGAAAGAGTGTCCAGTTCCCTTTGCAATAGGGGAAACCAAACCTATTAAGAACAAATTGAGGACGGGCGGGCGGGCTGCCCTGAGGAGGCGGGGAGGGGAGGGCTGGGCCGGCCGGCGGGTGGGCGACGATGCCGAACTTCTGCGCTGCCCCCAACTGCACGAGGAAGAGTACGCAGTCGGACCTGGCCTTTTTCAGG
>NW_027822934.1:0-274 GCF_054177405.1 Leptonychotes weddellii | reverse complement strand
GGTTGCCTTTTGGTTTTGTTGACTTTTTCCTTTGCTGTGCAAAAGCTTTTTATCTTGATGAAGTCCCAATAGTTTATTTTTGCCCTTGCTTCCCTTGCCTTTGGCGATGTGTCTAGGAAGAAGTTGCTGCGACTGAGGTTGAAGAGGTTGCTGCCCGTGTTCTTTAGGATTTTGATGGATTCCTGTCTCACATTTAGGTCTTTTAACCATGTTGAGTCTATTTTTGTGTGTGGTGTAAGGAAATGGTCATTCTTCTGCATGTGGCTGTCCAATT
>NW_027822933.1:0-274 GCF_054177405.1 Leptonychotes weddellii | reverse complement strand
CTACTAAATACTAGAAATACACCATTTTTTATTTGATATTATTTTGTTTGTTGATTTAGTTTTTGTTTTCAGGTGGAATAAGGAAATGGTTCTCTGACATGATGGATCTGGACTCATGGTTGACAATGGCATATGTCACAAATACCCACATTTTTTACCTGTCTTATATGGCAGAGGATGGAACATCATTCCTTATCCAGTGGGTTAGAATCTATTACTATCTATTACTATTATTCCTTCCTATGCTCCAGTTCTCCCAAATTTTGCCAGTAGG
>NW_027822932.1:0-274 GCF_054177405.1 Leptonychotes weddellii | reverse complement strand
GCTGCCATGACTTAGCAACTGGCTTCCCAGAGAGCCAGATCCATCACGTAAGTTCGGTCACAAAAGACCAGCCCTGATACAGTGCCGTGGGGAGCTATGCAAGGGCATGAATATCAAGAGGTGAAGATCACTGGGGGTCATCTTAGAGGCTGCCTCCAGAGCCTGGCCTCTGACCACTGAGGATCTACGTCTCTTCCATGTGCAAAACACACTCACCATTTCCCAAGAGGCCCCAGAGGTCTCAAAATATAACATTTAAATCGTATCTAGGTGT
>NW_027822931.1:0-274 GCF_054177405.1 Leptonychotes weddellii | reverse complement strand
TGACCCAAACATTCTTAAGCAGAATGGTCTTTAGCTTCCAAGTGTTTGAATCTCTGCCAAATTTTTTCTTGTGATTAAGTTCCAGTTTTAAAGCATTATGGTCTGAGAAAATGCAGGGAATAATCTCATTATTTTGGTATCAGTTGAGAACTGATTTGTGACCCAGTGTGTGGTCTATTCTGGAGAACATTTTATGTGCGCTTGAGAAGAATGAGTATTCTGTTGTTTTAGGGTGGAATGTTCTGTATATATCTATGAGGTCCATCTGGTCCAG
>NW_027822930.1:0-274 GCF_054177405.1 Leptonychotes weddellii | reverse complement strand
TATCTGGTGAGGGTTTCCTGGGTCACAGATGGCCATTTTTTTTTTTTTTTTGCTGTTACCTGGCATGGTAGAAGGGTAAGGTGTCTCTGGAGTGTATTTTTAAGGGCTCTAATCCCATTCATGAGGGTTCTGCTCTAATGACCCAATCTCCTTCCAGAGGCCCCACTTTCAAACACCATTCTTTTTTTTTTTTTTTTTTTTTAATTTTTTTTTTTATTTATTTATTTTTTATTCTTATGTTAATCTCCATACATTACATCATTAGTTCTAGATG
>NW_027822929.1:0-274 GCF_054177405.1 Leptonychotes weddellii | reverse complement strand
CACACATAAAGGAGGAAATTCACCTTGGAAAGCTTTTATTCTGGCATCAGTTCAAAGACATTAAATATATGGCAAAATTGTTAAATGTTTACATTTACCTTCAGGGTGGGAGGCAAGAAGCTTCAAAGTAATTGCAACCACCAACTTTTGAGTAGAGTAGAATTGGCCAGTTATCACCTCTGGTTCTTTTTTTTTTTAAATTATTTTTATTGTTATGTTAATCACCATACATTACATCATTAGTTTTTGATGTAGTGTTCCATGATTCATTGTT
>NW_027822928.1:0-274 GCF_054177405.1 Leptonychotes weddellii | reverse complement strand
GGCCTGGGCCCTTCTCCCTGCTGCAGCCCCGCAAGACCGCCTGTCTACTCCGCCCCGCGGGGACGTCCCCGGCACGCCCCCGGCTGGCCCTCCCTGTCCCTGTGCCCAGCCCTCCGGCCCCCTCTGCCCCACTCCCCTGGGTCCTCAGCCACCCCTCCGGTGCCCACCCAGACTCGGCCCTCTGGGCGGTTGCCGCTCCCTGGTGTGGTTGTGATGACCGGCACATGGAAGCAGGGGTGCCCAAGAGCCGAGGGCGGGGCCGGGTGGGGAGGGG
>NW_027822926.1:0-274 GCF_054177405.1 Leptonychotes weddellii | reverse complement strand
GCAGGGAGCCTGCTTCTCCCTCTCCCTCTGTCTCTCCCCCAGCTCATGCTCTCTCAGATCTCTCTCTGTATCTCTGTGTCTCAAATGAATAAAATCTTAAAAAAAAAAAAAAAGACCATCTTTTCTTCACTGATTTCAGTGGCACCTTTGTAATGTATTAGGTGATCATGTATATATGTGGACCTCTCAATTTTTTTTTAAAAGATTTTATTTATGGGGCGCCTGGGTGGCTCAGTTGGTTAAGCGACTGCCTTCAGCTCAGGTCATGATCCTG
>NW_027822925.1:0-274 GCF_054177405.1 Leptonychotes weddellii | reverse complement strand
CGGGGTAAATGGACTCCAGAGCCTCCAGCTCGTTGCGCTGCTCCTCGCCGTAATCTGTCATCGTGGCCCTCGCTACTGCCCATGGACCGCCCAGCCACCCAGGCGGCGCGCTGCAGCTGGGACCGCGGCCGCGCCAGGGGAGCGGGCAGCGGCCGGACGGGCGCAGGCGCAGAGTCCCCGGCTGGGAGGCTCGGGGCCCAAAGCCAGGCCGGGCCTGCTGAGCAACAGCCCCGCACGGGCCTCCGCCTGCTTTCTAGTTCCACTTTCTACCTTT
>NW_027822924.1:0-2544 GCF_054177405.1 Leptonychotes weddellii | reverse complement strand
GGCGCCTGGGTGGCTCAGTCGTTAAGCGTCTGCCTTCGGCTCAGGTCATGATCCCAGGGTCCTGGGATCGAGTCCCACATCGGGCTCCCTGCTTGGCGGGAAGCCTGCTTCTCCCTCTCCCACTCCCCCTGCTTGTGTTCCTGCTCTCACTATCTCTCTCTCTGTCAAATAAATAAATAAAATCTTTAAAAAAAAAAAAAGGGGGGCGTTGATATAGTAACATAGATGCAGTCCCAGCCTGGGGCTTACATATGTATATATGTGCATAGGGACTTTTCAAGCCTTCCCAGGATGTGACTTGAGTCCCCAGACTCAGATACCTATGGTCCAGATTCTGCTCCCCTGGATGTCTCTGTTCTGCCCCACATCTCCCCAGGTGTGAAACTCAGCCCCTTGACCAGCGTCCCCTGGAAATCTAGGCACCCTGATCCCTTGATGAGTTCCAGTAGAATTTATGAAGATTTGGGAGCGGCACAGGGAGTAGGGAGAGGGCGGAGAGAGGGGCCGCATCAGACAACACAAAGAATGCTACCACTCTGTCCCTCAGGCCCAGCTTACCGCTAATAAGCATCCCAGCTGATACATCTCACAGCTGATAAGCATCAGTGAGCATGCCACCACCCCAGCGACACCTCCAATACCAGGCACCCGCGTCTTTGAACTGTTTCTGCACCCTGAGTCATCCACACTCTCAGCCTCCTGGGGGAACAACTTCAGGGATTGGGGCTGATGATACAGCCAGATCTCCCTCACATGCAGCTCATGGGATACAGCCCGTGGCTAGGATTTGAAGGTTTCTCTCCTCCACATTGCTAATTAGCACCTGCAGAAGGTGATTCTCTAATCCTGGTGGTGTTCGTGCCAGCCCAGCCTAAACAATAGGGCGGTTAGATCCAGAGGGAGAGGATCCCATGTGCAAGACCGGGACGAGGAGATGTGCACTATTGTCTGGAGCACACCTGACTCCTTGGCTAGCCTCTAGAAATCTTTGTGTTTCCAAGTTCGGTTTACCCCACTGCAGAATGGGCAACATTCTCTGTCCATATTGGCTCTGGTTAGATCTTCACTGGTGCTGGCATCTTTTATAATCTGAAACTCCAAACCAAAACTACTTTTGTCACTGAATTGCTTTATCTCACCAACCTGTCACTGTGGCTCTTTGATCCTCACCCCTCCCTTATGATCTAATTAACGACAGGCAGGTAGGTCTCTTAAACACCCCCCTCAGGTGGAGGTGTGAGGGCAGAGCTTGGCTTGGGCAGGTTAGCTCATTTAGGACGAGCTTTCATCCACCATGTTCATGTATGTTGGAAATATCCCCAAATGCATTTTAATCTCCATCTGCCATTATAGGGAAATTTTCCCAAATTTTTTTATTATTACATCTTGTAGTTCTAGAATATAATGTTTAACCATCAAACCACAAGACAGGCTTGTACGTCAAGCTCCAAATCTTTCCTCTCTTGGAAATTTCTGCATCATAAATCATTAGCTGAACACCCAAACATGTAATGGTTTGCACTGGTCTTCAACTGTATTGTCTTTCTTCCCAGCGCAATGGAATTAACACCCGAACCTGACCTTCCTCGGGCCCCCAGGGAAGCCACCAGGCAGCTGCATTTCTAGTCCAAGGAAGGTTGTTTTGTCAAAGTGGACATTCCAATGATATACACATACCTGACTTACAAAATTTGGGAAAAGTAGCCAATGAAGCCAACTATAACAGAAACCTCCCCTGTGCGCAGCAGAACACACTCATAGTGACATCTGCCCCCGTCCCTGTAGCCAGAGCCCCCAAATCATCTCTAAGGTGGAAACCTCTAAACCCAAGCACACCCTGTGCTTTGTGGGAAAGATGGGGGTGAGCTGCAAGGAGGAGTAGATGCTAAAAACAACAATGTCCTTCCAGCTGAATGTTAGGAAAATCATCCCTGCTTCACAGGATCTCTGGCCACTTTAGCCCATTATCCCATTTGTTCTTCACATCCTCCTGTGAAGTAGGTATTATTGTACCCATTTCATAGATGGGAAAACTGAAGCACAGAAAAGGAGTTATTTGCCAGAGATCACACTGTTGGGAAGTTGGAGAAGTGGGAATGTGTACTCGGGTCTGTCCACCTTTGAAGATCTTCCCACTAGTTACTCATAGTCCCCCACCTCATTCCCTGTGCCACCCCCATCCTCCAGTGTCCGAATCCCTCCTGCAGCATCCACGTATAGGGGCCATCCTGCCTCTGCTCAAACACCTGCTGGGATAGAGGGCTTGTGCCCTTCCGAAGCACCCTCTGTCCCCCAGCAGCACCCCCATGCTTTCTTGAATCTCCAGTGGGGAGAGCCAGGAAGCCATCCACCCCACACTGAGGTAGGATGATAAGAGGAAAGTCTTAAAACCTAGTTTCTACGACAGATGTTGGCGGGGATGCGGAGAAAGGGGAACCCTCCTACACTGTTGGTGGGAATGCAAGCTGGTGCAGCCACTCTGGAAAACTGTATGGAGGTTCCTCAAAAAGTTGAAAATAGAGCTACCCTACGATCCAGCAATTG
>NW_027822923.1:0-274 GCF_054177405.1 Leptonychotes weddellii | reverse complement strand
TCCATGATTCATTGTTTGCGTATAACACCGGTGCTCCATGCAGAACGTGCCCTCTTTAATACCCATCACCAGGCTAACCCATCCCCCGCCCCCAGAACCCTCAGTGTGTTTCTCAGAGTCCATAGTCTGTCATGGTTCGTCTACCCCTCTGATATCCCCCCCTTCATTTTTCCCTTCCTACTATCTTCTTCTTCTTCTTTTTTTTAACATATAATGTATTATTTGTTTCAGAGGTACAGGTCTATGATTCAACAGTCTTACACAATTCACAGCG
>NW_027822922.1:0-274 GCF_054177405.1 Leptonychotes weddellii | reverse complement strand
TTGAACAGCCTAGTCTTGGTTTCCGCTAGGGTTGCGGTCTGGGAGTTGTGAGATGGAGCCCCACTGGGGCTTCACCCTCAGTGGAGAGTCAGCTTGGGATTCTCTCCCTCTCCCTGGCCCCTCCCCCTGCTTGTGTGCTCTCTCTCTCTAAAAGAAATCAGTCTTTTTTTTAAGATTTATTTGAGAGAGAGAGAGAGAGCACGGTGGGGAGGGGCAGAGGGAGAGGGAGAGAGAATCTCAAGCAGATTCTCTGCTGAGCGCAAACCCGAGGGGG
>NW_027822921.1:0-274 GCF_054177405.1 Leptonychotes weddellii | reverse complement strand
TCTTAACTCTAGCAAACAAACTGAGGGTTGCTGGAGGGGTGGTGGGTGGGGGGATGGAGTAATTCGGTGATGGGCACTAAGGAGGGCATGTGATGTGATGAGCACTGGGTGTTATATGAAACTGGCAAACTACTGAACACGACATCTGAATCTAATGATGTACTGTAAGTTGGCTAATTGAATTTACATTAAAAAAAGTAATAAATAAACCAAATGGAGTTGGTCTTCTGTTACACCCTGAAATATCCTAAGTGGTATTCTGAGCGCATTAGTT
>NW_027822920.1:0-274 GCF_054177405.1 Leptonychotes weddellii | reverse complement strand
GCCTAAAATGCCATCATTTTCTTTGACAGCCAGATGTTGAACAAAGAACGCAAGCAATATCATTAGTTTTTAGGGTTTTTTTTTTTTAAATAGGAGTTGCTAACTTCAGGTTTCTCAATGCTATTTTTGAAATGGTTGCTTTTCTTTAACATATGTGCAGGCAAATGTATTTAGTTGTGATTAATTTCATGTTCTTAGTCCTGAACCATCACTGCAGCTAACTTGGGTCTGTTTTCCATCAGCAGTCGGTCTTCCAAAATATTAAAAACCATTT
>NW_027822919.1:0-274 GCF_054177405.1 Leptonychotes weddellii | reverse complement strand
TACATTTAAGACTTTTAAAAGACTTCTAACACCTAGAAATTGCTCATTTAATTTAATTTAATTTAATTTAATTTAATTTTTTTTAAAGATTTTATTTATTTATTTGAGACAGAGAGAATGAGAGACAGAGAGCATGAGAGGGAGGAGGGTCAGAGGGAGAAGCAGACTCCCTGCCGAGCAGGGAGCCCGATGCGGGACTTGATCCCGGGACTCCAGGATCATGACCTGAGCCGAAGGCAGTCGCTTAACCAACTGAGCCACCCAGGCGCCCCGC
>NW_027822918.1:0-274 GCF_054177405.1 Leptonychotes weddellii | reverse complement strand
TTGTGTGGATGTGTGGACAGAGGACCTGCTGGATGTGCTCATGGAAACCTCCCCATTCCTTTTGCGGGTGGCTTTTCCCGACTGTAACCCTTCTTTTCTGTCCTCTTCACTTGTATGTCCACGTCTGCTGTCCTGGATGCCGGAATGAGGCCCAGGTGGTTTGGGGACCCACCGTCCTGATGTTCTTGTTGTCTCTATGTGGACAGGGCATCTACCCATCCCCACCTCGGACAGGTTCATGTATGAGCAGCTCGTCTTTCCAACCAGATCTCAA
>NW_027822917.1:0-274 GCF_054177405.1 Leptonychotes weddellii | reverse complement strand
GCCACTATGGAAAACAGTACAGAAGTGCCTCAAAAAAATTAAAAAGAGAACTACCATAGGATCCAGCAATTCCCCTTCTGAGTATTTATCTGAAGAAAATGAAAACACTAACTGAAACAGGTATATGCACCCCGTGTTCACGGCAGGATTATGTACAACAATGAAAATACAGGAACTTAAGTGCCCATCAGTGGCTGAATGGAGAAAGAAATTGTCATAGATACACACAATGGAATACTACTCAGCCATGATAAAGAATGAAATCTTTCCACTT
>NW_027822916.1:0-274 GCF_054177405.1 Leptonychotes weddellii | reverse complement strand
ACAGCTTCTATATAAAAAATATCTAACATTATCCTTTTATAGCCTCGTTACGAACTACTTAGGACTTCCCTACACATGATAAAAATTCTCAGAGAGAGCCCAGCTTTAGATTTTCTTTTCCTCTCATCAAAAACTTAATCTTTCTTTTTAAAAAAGATTTTATTTATTTATTTATTTATTTATTTATTTATTTATTTATTTATTTATTTATAGAGTGAGAACATGAGCAGGGGGAGGGAACAGAGGGAGAGAGAGAACCTCAAGCAGACTCTGT
>NW_027822915.1:0-274 GCF_054177405.1 Leptonychotes weddellii | reverse complement strand
ACCACCCTCCGGACGCACAGCCTTCTCTCCACCTCTGAGCCTTTGGACATGGAGCCGAGCTGCCTCTTCCACCGGTTCCATATTAGGCTTTTGGAGACACAGCCATCCTGAGGATCATATGAGGTCTTGGAGAAAAATGGAGACCAAGTGAATGCAGAGGCTTCTGTGGGGCAAGCAGAGTAAAGAATTCAGTCAAATGGTGTCATCCGAGAGAAGCAAGCCCATGCCTGAAAAACTGGCAGCAGCTTACCCATACCAAGCTACCTGAGACATT
>NW_027822914.1:0-274 GCF_054177405.1 Leptonychotes weddellii | reverse complement strand
ATTAAATAACACACATCCAAATAATCCATGGGTTACAAAATATATCACAAGGAAAATTTTAGAATATTTTGAACTGAATGATAAATGCAAAATAAAATGTCAAAATTTAGGGGATGTAGGTGATACAGTGATTTAAAGGAATTTTATAATTTTAAAATGTTTGCTTTAGAAAAGAAGATTCAAAATCAGTGATGTAACAGCCTAAGAGCTAGAAAAAAAATATAACAAAGTAAACACAAAGTTTAAAAAAAACAGGAGCCAAATCAATTTTTTT
>NW_027822913.1:0-2544 GCF_054177405.1 Leptonychotes weddellii | reverse complement strand
ATCTAACAGTTGTAAATATCTATGCACCTAACATGGGAACAGCCAATTATATAAGGCAATTAATAACAAAAGCAAAGAAACACATCAACAATAATACAATAATAGTGGGGGACTTTAAAACCACCCTCACTGAAATGGACAGATCATCTAGCAAAAGATTGAGAAGGTAATAAAGACTTTAATTGACACACGGGACCAAATGGACTTCACAGATACTTTCAGAACATTCCATCCCAAAGCAACAGAATACACATTCTTCTCTAGTGCCCATGGGACATTCTCCAGAATAGATCACATCCTAGGTCACAAATCAGGTTTCAACTGGTACCAAAGATTGGGATCATTCCCTGCCTATTTTCAGACCACAATGCTTTGAAACTAGAACTCAATCACAAGAGGAAAGTCAGAAAGAACTCAAATATATGGAGGCTAAAGAGCATCCTACTAATGAATGAATGGGTCCACCAGGAAATTAAAGAAGAATTAAAAAAAATACATGGAAACCAATGAAAATGAAAACACAACTATTCAAAATCTTTGGGATGCAGCAGAGGCAGTCCCAAGAGGAAAGCTTATAGCAATACAAGCCTTTCTCAAGAAACAAGAAAGGTCTCAAATACACAACCTAACCCTACACCTAAAGGAACTGGAGAAAGAACAGCAAATGAAGCCTAAACCCAGCAGGAGAAGAGAAATAATAAAGATCAGAGCAGAAATCAATGAAATAGAAATGAAAAGAAGAGTAGAACAGATCAACAACACTAGGAACTGGTTCTTTGAAAGAATTAACAAGATTGATAAAGCCCTGGCCAGACCTATCAAAAAGCAAAGAGAAATGACCCAAATCAACAAAATCATGAATGAAAGAGGAGTGATCACAACCAACACCGAAGAAATACAAACAATTCTAAGAACATAATATGAGCACTCTATGCCAGTAAATTAGATAACCTGGAAGAAATGGATGCATTCCTAGAGATGTATCAACTACCAAAACTGAACCAGGAAGAAATAGAAAACCTGAACAGACCTATAACCACTAAGGAAATTGAAGCAGTCATCAAAAATCTCCCAACAAACAAAAGCCCAGGGCCAGATGGCTTCCCAGGGGAATTCTACCAAACATTTAAAGAAGAATTTATACCTATCCTTGTGAAACTGTTCCAAAAAATATATTGGAAGGAAAACTTCGAAACTCGTTTTATGAGGCCAACATTACCTTGATCCCCAAACCAGACAAAGACCCATCCTAAAGGAGAATTATAGACCAATATCCTTGATGAACATGGATGCAAAAATTCTCACCAAAATACTAGCCAATAGGATCCAACAGTACATTAAAAGGATTATTCACCACAACCAAGTGGGATTTATCCCTGGGCTGCAAGATTGGTTCAACATCCGCAAATCAATCAACGTGATACAATACATTAACAAAAGAAAGAACAAGAACCATATGATCTTCTCAATAGATGCAGAAAAAGCATTTAACAAAGTACAGGCATCCTTTCTTGATCAAAACTCTTCAGAGTATAGGGATAGAGGGTACATACCTTAATATCATAAAAGCCATCTATGAAAAACCTACAGCGAATATCATTCTCAATGGGGAAAACCTGAGAGCTTTCCCCCTAAGGTCAGGAACACGGCAGGGATGTCCACTATCACCACTGCTATTCAACATAATACTAGAAGTCCTAGCCACAGCAGTCAGACAACAAAAAGAAATCAAAGGCATTTGAACTGGCAAAGAAGAAGTCAAACTCTCACTCTTTGCAGGTGATATGATACTTTATGTGGAAAACCCAAAAGACTCCACCCCAAAACTGCTAGAACTCATACAGGATTTCAGTAAAGTGGCAGGATATAAAATCAATGCACAGAAATCAGTGGCATTCCTATACACCAACAACAAGACAGAAGAAAGAGAAATTAAGGAGTTAATCGCATTTACAATCACACTCAAAACCATAAGATACCTAGGAATAAATCTAACCAAAGAGGCAAAGAATCTGTCCTCTGAAAATTATAAAATACTCATGAAAGAAATGGAGGAACACAAAGAAATGGAAAAACGTTCCATGCTCATGGATTGGAAGAACAAATATTGTGAAGATGTCAATGCTACCTAGAGCAATCTACACATTTAATGCAGTCCCTATCAAAATACCATCAACTTTAAAAAAATAGCATCAGCTTTTCAAAGAAATGGAACAAATAATCCTAAAATTTGTATGGAACCAGAAAAGACCCCGAATAGCCAGAGGAATGTTGAAAAAGAAAAGCAAAGCTGGTGGCATCACAATTTTGGGGTTCAGGTTCTATTACAAAGCTGTCATCACAAGAAAGTACGGTACTGGCACAAAAACAGACACATAGATCAGTGGAACAGAATAGAGAGCCCAGAAATGGACCCTCAACTCTATGGTCAACTAATCTTCGACAAAGCAGGAAAGAATGTCCAATGGAACAAAGACAGTCTCTTCAACAAATCGTGTTGGGAAAATTGGACAGCCTCATGCAGAAGAATGAAACTGGACCATT
>NW_027822912.1:0-274 GCF_054177405.1 Leptonychotes weddellii | reverse complement strand
TTGTCTACTCTGTTCTGTTTAGATTCCACATATAAGTGAAACATACCATACTTTTCTTTCTGTGTCTGACTTATTTCACTTAGCATTATACCCTCACATTGTCTGAAATGGCAAAAATCTCATTTTTCATGGCTAAGTAATATTCCAGTGTGTGTGTGTGTGTGTGTGTGTGTGTGTGTGTGTGTGTATCACGTCTTCTTTATGCATTCATCGATTGATGGACACTTGGGTTACTTCCCTATCTTGACTATTGTAAATAATGCTGCAATAAATA
>NW_027822911.1:0-274 GCF_054177405.1 Leptonychotes weddellii | reverse complement strand
GCTGTTTGGTGCAAGAGGCCTAGCTTTTAGCCTATTCTTGGCTTTCAACATGCCTTCCCTACTAAGCTTAATCATTTCTAGTTTTGATTTAAAATGAGGGACATGGGATTCTTCCATTCACTTGAACACTTAGAGGCCTTTGCAGGTTATTAACTGACCTACTTTTTAAATTTTTTTTAAATTTTATTATGTTACGTTAATCACCATACATTACATCATTAGTTTTTGACGTAGTGTTCCATGATTCATTGTTTGCGTATAACACCCAGTGTTC
>NW_027822910.1:0-274 GCF_054177405.1 Leptonychotes weddellii | reverse complement strand
TACATGTGAAGGATAAAATACAATAATTAAGGGGAAAAGCAGATTTGACTAGATGATCCAAACCATCATCTCAGTTCCCAGAGGGATTGCCCTCCCTCTTTTTCCCTAGGCACTTCCCTTCCCCCCAGACAACCTTCAAAACTCTGCTTTGAAAGGTGCCTCCTACAGGAAGCCCTCCCTGGTTAACTGACCTGATCCTGTCATTCTACTCATTGCTACAAGAAGCATGTCTGTATTTTACATTTGGCCCTTATTAGCTTGTTTTATATCTTTA
>NW_027822909.1:0-274 GCF_054177405.1 Leptonychotes weddellii | reverse complement strand
CAGCCAGGCGCCCCTCAAAAGAAATTTTTTAAGGATTTTGATATTGCTTGTTTTTCAACAGCGTGAATACATTGGGCCAATATTTTCTGGCTCTTATTTTTTCTAAAAGGAACTCAGGATGGATTGTCTTTTTCTCCTTTTTATGGGACATTTGTCTTGTTTTCATAATTTCTCCTTATATTTAACCTTCAGTGGTTCACTTGCAATGTTCCCAGGTGAATTTTTTTCTTAAATCTATCCTGCTTGGAGTGTGTTGATCTTCATGGATCTGCAT
>NW_027822908.1:0-274 GCF_054177405.1 Leptonychotes weddellii | reverse complement strand
GCTGCCATGACTTAGCAACTGGCTTCCCAGAGAGCCAGATCCATCACGTAAGTTCGGTCACAAAAGACCAGCCCGGATACAGTGCCGTGGGGAGCTATGCAAGGGCATGAATATCAAGAGGTGAAGATCACTGGGGGTCATCTTAGAGGCTGCCTCCAGAGCCTGGCCTCTGACCACTGAGGATCTACGTCTCTTCCATGTGCAAAACACACTCACCATTTCCCAAGAGGCCCCAGAGGTCTCAAAATATAACATTTAAATCGTATCTAGGTGT
>NW_027822907.1:0-274 GCF_054177405.1 Leptonychotes weddellii | reverse complement strand
GGCGCCTGGGTGGCTCAGTTGGTTAAGCGACTGCCTTCGGCTCAGGTCATGATCCTGGAGTCCCGGGATCGAGTCCCGCATCGGGCTCCCTGCTCAGCGGGGAGCCTGCTTCTCCCTCTGACCCTCCCCCCTCTCATGCTCTCTCTATCTCATTCTCTCTCTCAAATAAATAAATAAAAAATCTTTAAAAAAAAAAAATTTATACCAACACTTAAAATTAAAATGATAACTGGAATCATCAGATATTCCCATTAGCTTTCTAGGCATTTTGAAG
>NW_027822906.1:0-274 GCF_054177405.1 Leptonychotes weddellii | reverse complement strand
GAAAACTATGAGAATGTCCCAGAACTTCCCTAAAAGAGTAGATAGAGGAAGTTCTCTAAAAAGAAAGAAAATGATAAAAAAAAAAAAAAAAGAGGACCTTGGAATGTTAGGAAGGAAGAAAGAACATGGTAAGCAAAAATAAGGTTAAATACAATTGACTTTACTTCTCTTGAGTTTTCTAAATTATATTTGATGGTTGAAGCCAAATCAACTGATCAAGAAACCAAATAAACTTGATTAATCCTTGTACACAATGATATAGACATGTAAGATG
>NW_027822905.1:0-274 GCF_054177405.1 Leptonychotes weddellii | reverse complement strand
GATGTCTTTCATATACATCTTTTTAAGACTTAAAAAGGAACCCATGCATTTGGTAAAATATTCAAACTGTATTAGAGAGTACAATGCATGTTTTCTCTTTCCTGCTATGACCCCTAGTCTCTCAGTTTCCCTCAAAGCAATATTCTAGATATGTATATAAATTCACATGCAACGCTTTTAAAGCATACACTATTTATTACATTCTGTTCTGTACTTTGCTTTTTTTTTTCCACTCAGTATGTCTTAAAAGTATATAAGTACTATAGCTCAACCT
>NW_027822904.1:0-274 GCF_054177405.1 Leptonychotes weddellii | reverse complement strand
CCTAAGTGTTCTAAACTGACCGTTTAGAAAGATAGAGATGCCCATCACTCGCATAACTACTACTCACTAAGTTATTGTCTTCTAGGTGGCTTTATTAGAGGGATCAGAGCTCCCCTTCGGACATTTTTTATCATTTTCTACCACTCTACCATCTGCAGCCTAGGACTGAGAATAAGCATGCTAACTTCTTTTTTTTTTTTAATTTTTTTATTGTTATGTTAATCACCATATATTACATCATTAGTTTTTGATGTAGTGTTCCATGATTCATTGT
>NW_027822903.1:0-274 GCF_054177405.1 Leptonychotes weddellii | reverse complement strand
GGCCCCTGCTCCTCCAGCAGGGACCCAACAAGCGGCAGATCTGGGCAGATTCCCCTTCCTCCCCTGGGGAGGAGCGGCATGGGAGCGCACTGCAGGGATCTGCTGGGTTTGGAGACTCCACACAGGGTCGTGTGCCAGAGATAGAAACACTCGGTCACAGACCGGGTAAGCACAGAGTGCGGCCGGAGACCGGGGAGACAGGAGTGACTGACTGCTTTTCTCTGGGGGCGCACTGAGGAGCAGGCCCCGAGTTCTTGGTTCCTCCGGGGCGGAG
>NW_027822902.1:0-2544 GCF_054177405.1 Leptonychotes weddellii | reverse complement strand
TAAAGTGATGATTCTGAACTCTAGATCCAACATCGTACTAATGTCCATATTGAGTAGGTCCCTGGCAGTCGGTACTACCTCTTGTTCTTTTTGTTGAGGTGATTTCTTCCATCTTGTCATTTTGTCCAGAGGAGAATAGATGAATGAGAGAACAAAATGCTAACAGGGTAACAACGTCCCCAGAAAATATACTCTAAACAAATCAGAAAAGACCTGAAGCTGGGGGAAAAGAAAGGGAAAGAAAGAAAAAAGAAAAAGAAAAAGAAAGAAAAAGATAAAAGGAAACAAAATCAGAACAAAACAAAAAAACAGAATATGATCAAATATGATCAGGCTGGTGCATAGATCAGTGCCACACACTAGATTTTGGTTGTATTTTGGTCTGTTAGAAATAGGTGCATCCCGGGCGCCTGGGTGGCTCAGTTGGTTGGGCGACTGCCTTCGGCTCAGGTCATGGTCCCGGAGTCCTGGGATCGAGTCCCGCATCAGGCTCCCGGCTCGGCGGGGAGCCTGCTTCTCCCTCTGACCCTCTCCCCTCTCATGCTGTTTCTCTCTCTCTCAAATAAATAAATAAATAAAATCTTTAAAAAAAAAAAAAAAGAAATAGGTGCATCCCAAAATTTTAAAGAAAGAAAAACTTATATATGTACAAAAATAAGGGTTGATATGATGAAGGGATGGCATATGAATGTAAAGATGAAAATCATAAAAAATTTTACAAGAGGAATTGATAAGAAGTTGTTTGAAAATAGACAGAAGAGGATTTTAAAAAAAAAGGGAAGAATATGATCAGGGAGGAGACTAGAACAAAGCCATACACTAGAGATTTAAGGTATATTTTGATCTGTTAGAAGAAACTGTATCTCAAAATTTTAAAGAGAGAACCCCTTATATATATATATGCTAAAAATAAGGGTAAGTACTATGAAGGGATAGAATATGACTCTAAAAATGAAAAATGAAAACGTTTTTTAAAAAAGGGATTGATAAGATGTTGGTTGAAAAACGGAAAAAGAAAAATTCAAAAAAAGACAGGTGAAAAAAAAATTAACTTTGAAAGACTAAAGAATCATGGTAAAAAAGCCATGGATTCTATGTGCAGTATTCCCCTAGCTCTGGAGTTCTGCCATTCTCATTGCCTGGTAAACTTGGTCTTGGCTGGCTGTTCTTGCTGATCTTCTGGGGGAGGGGCCTGTTGCCGTGGTTCCCAAATGTCCTTGCCGGAGGTGGAATTGCCCCGCCCTTGCTGGTCCGGGCTAAGTAATCTGCTCGGGTTTGTTCTCGGGAGCTTTTGTTCCCTGCAAGCTTTTCGTACAGCTTTGGAGGAGGAGAGTAAAAATGGTGGCCTCCCAATCTCTGCCCCAGAGGAGCTGAGAACTCGGGGCCCCACTCTTCAGTGTGCCCCCAGAGAAAAGCAGTCATTCCCATCTCCCCGGTCTCCAGCCACACTCCATGCTCACCTGGCCTGTTGCTGAGCATTTCTGTCTCTGGCACCCGACCCCGTGTGTCGTCTCCAAACCCAGCAGATCCCTGTGGTGCGCTCCTGCACTGCTCCTCCCGGGGGAGGAAGGGGAGTCTCCCTGGATCTGCCGCTTGTTGGGTCCTTGCTGGAGGAGCAGTGGCCCGACTGGTGCCGCGGATCACAGTTTATGGCAACCCCGAGCTGAGAGCCCGCGCCTGGGCTCCGCCTCTGCAGCCGGCTTCCCTGCTCCGATACCTGGGAGCTCTGCCGCACTCAGGCACCCCCAGTCTTTCTGTGACCCCGAGGGTCCTGAGACCACACTGTCCGATGAAGTTTCCACCCCCTGCTTAGCCATGGGAACGACATCCCTCAGCGGAGCTGACTTCTAAAAGTTCCGATTCTGTGCTCTGCTGCTCTATCACTTGTCAGAAGCAGCCGACGGAGGCCCCCTCCCCCATTGTCTATCCTCCCAAATATCGCCTCGGATTCACTTCTCCACACATCCTACCTTCCAGAAAGTGGTCACTTTTCCGTTCAGAGAGTTGTTGCTATTCTTTTCTTCGATGTCCTGTTGAGTTTGTAGGTATTCAGAATGGTTTGATACCTATGCAGCTGAATTCCTGGGACCAGACGAAATCCAGGTCTCCTACCCCTCCACCATCTTGCTCGAGTTTTTGATGTAGTTTTCCATGATTCATTATTTGCTTATAACACCCTGTGCTCCATGCAGAACATGCCCTCTTTAATACCCATCACTAGGCTAACCCATCCTCCCACCCCCCTCCCCTCTAGAACCTTCGGTTTGTTTCTCAGAGTCCATCGTCTCTCATGGTTCATCTCCCCCTCCTATTTCCCCCCCTTCATTCTTCCCCTCTTGCTATCTTCTTCTTCTTCTTCTTTTTTTTTTTTTAACATATAATGTATTATTTGTTTCAGAGGTACAGATCTGTGATTCAACAGTCTTGCACAATTCACAGTACTCACCATAGTACATACCCTCCCGCCTGTCTATCACCCAGCCACCCCATCCCTCCCACCCCCCATCACTCCAGCAAACCTCAGTTTGTTTCCTGAGATTAAGA
>NW_027822901.1:0-274 GCF_054177405.1 Leptonychotes weddellii | reverse complement strand
TCCAAACAAACCTCCTATCGGATAAATTATTATTATTATTTTTTAATTTTATTTATTTATTTATTCATGAAAGTCAGAGAGAGAGAGAGGCAGAGGCAGAGGGAGAGAAGCAGGCTCCCCGCCTAGCAGGGAGCCCGATGCGGGACTCGATCCCAGGACCCTGGGATCATGACCTGAGCCGAAGGCAGAGGCTTAACCACCTGAGCCACCCAGGCGCCCCTCGGATAAATTATTAACAGCACAAAGACACATCCTGTTTTGCAAACTACTGATT
>NW_027822900.1:0-274 GCF_054177405.1 Leptonychotes weddellii | reverse complement strand
TTTTACAAATAAATATTTTTACATTCACTGTTCTTATTTCATTTCTTCCTACTTAGGCTTCATAATGGTTCATTCTTTTTTTTTTTTTTTAAAGATTTTATTTATTTATTTGAGAGAGCGAGAATGAGAGAGAGTACATGAGAGGGGGGAGGGTCAGAGGGAGAAGCAGGCTCCTCGCTGAGCAGGGAGCCCGATGCGGACCTCGATCCCGGGACTCCAGGATCATGACCTGAGCCGAAGGCAGTTGCTTAACCAACTGAGCCACCCAGGCGCC
>NW_027822899.1:0-274 GCF_054177405.1 Leptonychotes weddellii | reverse complement strand
TGTGGCTAGGACTTCTAATACTATGTTGAATAGCAGGATCACTGGGCCTTTTGTTCATTGGACGACACCATTCAAAGTCTGAGTGCGGGCTGCGCTCCAGACACGGAGCATAAGGCTTTCCATGAGACAGGTAAGCTCCTTGCCCTCACGGAGCTGCCCCTTGAGTGGGGGAGACAGCAAGGAAATCCCCAACTCCAAAAGCCAACAAACAAGACAATCTTAGGAAAGAAGAACCCCCAGGCATGGGTTTGATGGGGCCAGGGAGGCCTGTCCA
>NW_027822898.1:0-274 GCF_054177405.1 Leptonychotes weddellii | reverse complement strand
TAGGGCAAAAGATGCATGGAATTGAATTTGGCATTGATTTCTTGGATATGACACCAAAGGTATAGGCAAAAAGAGAAAAAAAAAAACAGAAAAATGAGACCTGCATATATAAGTTTTCAAATGTGTGCATCAAAAGATACTATCCACAGAGTAAAAAGGCATCCCATAGGTTGGGAGAAAATATTTGCAAATCATATGTCTGACAGGGAATTAATATCCAAAAAACATAGAGAACTCCTAAAACTCAACAACAAAAAAATAAACAATTTGATTC
>NW_027822897.1:0-274 GCF_054177405.1 Leptonychotes weddellii | reverse complement strand
TGGTTTTTCTAGGTATTACAATACACAAATGCCACTTACCAAAGTATACAAATTGACATTTTACTACACCTAAAGACATGTGGAAACCCAATATCTTTTTAGGTCCTTTTCACGTCCCCACTTTTAAAATGTACTTGTCTCAAGTATTTCCTTTACCTACATTGAGTTCTGTATCAAATTATAATTTTTTATTTTATTTATTTTATTTTTTTATTCTTATGTTAATCCCCATACATTACATCATTAGTTTTAGATGTAGTGTTCCATGATTCAT
>NW_027822896.1:0-274 GCF_054177405.1 Leptonychotes weddellii | reverse complement strand
GGGGGGGGGTCATTATTGGGATCCCACAGGACTGTGATGGATGAAAACAGGAGAAATTTAGAATGATGTCCTGATAGCTAACTTGGGCAGGTAATGTCAGTGACAACCAGGATAAGAACTTGATTAAAGAACAGTTATGGGGGAAGACTGGTGAGTTCAAGGCATGTTGGGTTGCTCGGTCTGTGGGCACATTGGGGAATCGTCAGATGGACAGTTAACATTAGAGGTCTGAGGCTTGGGAGAGGAGTGGCTTAAGGATATAAAATTGAACACT
>NW_027822895.1:0-274 GCF_054177405.1 Leptonychotes weddellii | reverse complement strand
TCCAGGTTCCCCCCTGCCCCCCACTGAGATTCTGTCCACCACGTGCCACCCCCAGCTCACGGGGTCACCGTTGGCCCCCCCGAGGGACACCTGCTTCCTCGTCAGCCCTTCTGCTGTCCAGGTGACAGCTCTGTCTCCCCATGCTGGACCTGTTCTTGCTATTTTGCACCCCGCTGCCTGGCTCTGGGCATCCCCTGCCTGGGGCATTTGGTGCTGGCGCGTCCAGAGAGAGGCAGGGGGGGCACTGTGTCCTGACCCTCTTCCAAGCTTGCTT
>NW_027822894.1:0-274 GCF_054177405.1 Leptonychotes weddellii | reverse complement strand
TCATTATCACCTCCAAGTCCATAGCTTATGTTAGGGGTCACTCTTGTTATGCATTCCATGAGTTTGGACCAGTGTAGTAGGACAAGAATACCTCATTATATGTATCACAGAATATTTTCTTTGTCCTAAAAATCCTCTGTACTCCATCTATTCATCCCTCCCTCCCCCTAAACCCCCGGCAACCACTGATCTTTTTACTGTCTCCATAGTTAATGATTTTTCTAGAATGTCAATCATATAGTATGATTGATTTCATTTACTTAGCAATATGCGT
>NW_027822893.1:0-274 GCF_054177405.1 Leptonychotes weddellii | reverse complement strand
TTTTTAAAAACAAAACTATGTATAAAATCATTTCTTTTTTGTAAAACAACACATATACAGATAGTTTCATGTGAGAGATGATAAAAGAATAAACTAGGGAAGAAAGGATTAGGAAATAGGAGTAATATGAAAAACATCTAAGAGCTTTTATTGAAAAGACTTGGAACTGACTGAGAGAGATTAGAATCCCTACTAGGTTTCTGACATGACTACAGATTTCTTCAGTCTGAATTGGGAAAACAGGAAAAGGAGCCGTGATGATGCTTATGAGGCA
>NW_027822892.1:0-274 GCF_054177405.1 Leptonychotes weddellii | reverse complement strand
CTGCTTGTGCTCTCTCTCTGACAAACAAATAAATAAAATCTTTAAAGAAAAATAATAAGGTAGGCCTTTCAAATCTCACCAAAAGTATTGTCAATCCACATACTTCGGATAGAATATTATGACAAAATGGGATGAAGGAGAGTGATTTTAGATGAGGGAGCTTTGTCTATGACCCTAAGATCATGCTGCCTAGGAGCCTACCTGATTCCCCCTTTACACTGGCCCTGAATCATAGCTCTTAAAAGAGGTAAAGGTAATAAAAACTCAGTGAGGG
>NW_027822891.1:0-2545 GCF_054177405.1 Leptonychotes weddellii | reverse complement strand
ATAGCAGGAGGGGAAGAATGAAGGGGGAGAAATCAGAGGGGGAGACGAACCATGAGAGATGATGAACTCTGAAAAACAAACTGAGGGTTCTAGAGGGGAGGGGGGTGGGAGGATGGGTTAGCCTGGTGATGGGTATTAGGGAAGGCACATTCTGCATGGAGCACTGGGTGTTATGCACAAACGATGAATCATGGAACACTGCATCTAAAAAAAAAAAAAAAATCTTGTCACATGGTATCCTCTTACCCTTCTTCTGTGCCTCTTCCAGCTCTATTCTGTGACTTTGGCTCTTCTCTCTCAGTTTCTCAGACTTTACTCACTAAAGTCATATTAGCTTAGGAGTAAACCTGGTATGCCTAAGACCATAAAAAAGTGGCTCTGGATTTCTTTGATGTCTAATATCTTTTCTTTAAAAATTATGTGAATTTTGCCCTATGTATTATTATTTATGTTTATTTTATAAGCATTGCATTATAAGTCATACACTCACAAGTAAAGCTGATGTTTCGGGAATATCTACCAGATAATAATCCAGTAAATTTGCATCCTTGTAGCGTACTGCCACACACCCTGATCTGAGATGTAAGAATTTATGTCAGCCCCCTAATTTACAGATTAAAAAACAAAGTAGGGGCACCTGGGTAGCTCAGTTGGTTAAGCATCTGCCTTTGGCTCAGGTCATGATCCCAAGGTCCTGGGATCGAGTCCCGAGTCGGGCTCTCTGCTCTGCGGGGAGCCTGCTTCTCCCTCTGCCTCTCTCTCTCTCCCTCTGCCTCTCTCTCTCTCCCTCTCTCTTGCTGTCTCTCATGAATAAATAAATAAAATCTTTAAAAAAAAATAAAAAACTGAAACTATAAAGTGACCTGCCCAAGATATAGGGCTATTTATTAATAGAGGTTGGAACTAGAATCCCAGCCCAGTGCAGTCTTCATTAGACTATGTTCCTTTTGAAACCAGCATCCTGGACACAGCCCCATAAGTAATGCTTTAGTATTGTAGGAACTAGAATACCAGGCTTTATAATTTGTTGTTCTTACCCATAGCACTTACCCTTTACCCTCATAAATGTTCTTTGATACACAGCTGTCTGATATTCTGTCATGTTTCTAAACTACATTTCATCTATCCAGTCCTTTATTTTTGAGACAAATTTTCCTGGTTTTCTTTTCTATTTGATCACTGTAATGAATAACCCTATAACTCTGCATATAAATATTCATATATATATATATCTGATTATTTCCTCATGTTACTTTTCCAGCAGTGGAATTACTGAATCAGAGGGCTTGAAAATTCTTAATTTTTTTTTTTGTTTAAGGTAGTTGTTTGTTTTTATTTTTAATGCTTCAGTCAACACTTTATAGTATTGCCAGGCCGATATTCTAAATCCTGAACATAACTGTATCTTAGTATTTTTTTTATTCAAGTATAATTAACATACACTGTTAGTTTCAGCTGTACAATACAATGAATCATCAGTTCTGTACATTTTTCAGTGTTCACCAAGATAAGAGTGCTCTTAATCCCTGTCCTGTTTCATCCATCCACCCACCCACCTCCCCTCTGGCAACCACCAGTTCTCTGTATTTAAGAGTGAAATTTCTTAACTCTTGATAAGTATGCCCCAGACAGAAACACTGTACTCATTTACATTCCCAGAAGCAGTGTTTGATGATTCCAGAACTTAACCCATTGTCGACACCTGATATTATCATTTTAAACAATCTGTGCCATTTGATTAGGTTTAAAAAAATGGTATCTAGAGGTTCTTTTACATTTTAGTTTTAAATGATAGTCACATGGTACTGAATCACTTAATGACAGTTGTGGAATTGAAAATTCCATTTTCCCTTTGATACAGTTAAAACACTGCACATAAGAAGTGACTGCTATTATAGGTGAAGATCTTAGGAACAGTTTTCAGGGAAAAAGCTTAGTAGTTAGTATACAGATAGAAAGGCTAAGAAGAACAGAGAAAAACTGCAAAGAATAGCCTGCTATTGGTAGGCAAAAAATAAATAAATACCTGTTGGTGCCCCTGTTCTTTTTTTTCTTAATATCTTTTTTTTTTTTTAAAGATTTTATTTATTTATTTGAGAGAGAGAGAATGAGAGAGAGCACATGAGAGGGGGGAGGGTCAGAGGGAGAAGCAGGCTCCCTGCCGAGCAGGGAGCCCGATGCGGGACTCGATCCAGGGACTCCAGGATCATGACCTGAGCCGAAGGCAGTCGCTTAACCAACTGAGCCACCCAGGCGCTGTCTTTTTTGTTTTTTTTGGTATTAAGATATGGAGCAGGTCACCTTAAACTCTGTAGTTATGATTTTTTAATCTGTAAAATAGGGGGCTGATATAAATCCTTGTATCTCAAATCAGGATGTGTGGCAGTATGCTACAAGTATGCAAATCTACTGGATTACTATCTGGCAGATACTCCCGAAACATCCGTTTTACTTGTGAGTGTATGACTTATAATGCAATGCTTATACTGAAATAAACAGAAATAGTTAGGCTTCCAAATATATTCACTGCTCTTTTTTTTTTTTT
>NW_027822890.1:0-274 GCF_054177405.1 Leptonychotes weddellii | reverse complement strand
GTGATATATATTAGATATTCAAAATAATTACTTTCTATCTAAACTCAGTTCAAGTTCCAGCTTTACCTGGAAAGGTTTACCTGCCAGCCTTACTCCTCAGTGATTACCTCAGTGATGAATTTCTTTAATGCCCATGCCTTTTTTTTTTAATTTTTTATTCTTATGTTAATCCCCATACATTACATCATTAGTTTTAGATGTAGTGTTCCATGATTCATTGTTTGTGCATAACACCCAGTGCTCCATGCAGAATGTGCCCTCCTCAATACCCACC
>NW_027822889.1:0-274 GCF_054177405.1 Leptonychotes weddellii | reverse complement strand
TGTAAGTCTGATAGAATAAATGAATTATTTGTAGGACCTCTCAAATATGTGCATAATATAGTCAACAGAATTTTTATTATTTTTTTCATCTTGTTAATCATTCATCTGCTCATCCAACAATCATTTTGTTTAGTATCAGGTATTATTATTATTTATTTTTTAAGATTTATTCATTTCAAAGAGAGAGAGAGTGAGCACAAGTGGGAGGGGCAGAGGGAGAGGGAAAGAGAATCTCAAGCAGACTCCACGCTGAGCACGGAGCCCACCCTGGGGC
>NW_027822888.1:0-274 GCF_054177405.1 Leptonychotes weddellii | reverse complement strand
TTGTCTGAACTGATGCATTGTGTAATTTGTAATTGGGATGTATGTTGATATATTTTTTTTTAAATGCTGAGTTTTTTTTTTTTTTAATTTTTATTTATTTGAGAGAGAGGGTGAGAGAGAGAGAGCACAAGAAGGGGGGAGGGTCAGAGGGAGAAGCAGACTCCCCGCTGAGCAGGGAGCCTGATGCGGGACTCGATCCCGGGACTCCGGGATCATGACCTGAGCCAAAGGCAGTCACTTAACCAATTGAGCCACCCAGGCACCCTGTATGTTG
>NW_027822887.1:0-274 GCF_054177405.1 Leptonychotes weddellii | reverse complement strand
TATTTATTTGAGAGAGAGGGGGAAAGAGAGAGCACAAGCAGGGGGAGGGGCAAGTAAATTTCCCACCGAGCAAGGAGCCCGGCCTTGCTTCATGACTGAAGGCAGACGCTTAACCAACTGAGCCACCCAGGTGTCCCCAAATAGCTGACTTCTTTTCTTTCTTACAAACCTGAACTATTTTGCTATAAATCATTTTTTTTATTCTTATGTTAATCCCCATACATTACATCATTAGTTCTAGATGAAGTGTTCCATGATTCATTGTTTGTGCATA
>NW_027822886.1:0-274 GCF_054177405.1 Leptonychotes weddellii | reverse complement strand
GATAAGGACCCGTATTCCATCTATCCAAGTGCAAAAGCACATTTTGGAAGTCATCAAGTTAGTGCCAATAAAACATAGTATACAGAAAAATACTTAAAAGCACCTGAGTGTTTTTGGACAGAAAAGCTTAAGATTCAGAACAAGTTCAGAGTTGGACAATCCAAGGATAGAAGAGCCCTCTCTATCCATTAGAAGGTAGCAGCTTCTGGTTAGGGAACAGAAAGTCTCAGCCTCTGAATAAAACTTTTCTATAAATCAGCATTACTTTTACTCT
>NW_027822885.1:0-274 GCF_054177405.1 Leptonychotes weddellii | reverse complement strand
CGCCTGGGTGGCTCAGTTGGTTAAGCGACTGCCTTCGGCTCAGGTCATGATCCTGGAGTCCTGGGATCGAGTCCCGCATCGGGCTCCCTGCTCAGCAGGGAGTCTGCTTCTCCCTCTGACCCTCCCCCCTCTCATGCTCTCGCTCTATCTCATTCTCTCTCTCAAATAAATAAATAAAATCTTTAAAAAAAAAAAAAAAAGACTGTTGCCTTTCTTTTAAGTTCCTCTTCACTGTTACTTGTCTGGTAACTTCCAAACTGGTCTTCTTCCATTT
>NW_027822884.1:0-274 GCF_054177405.1 Leptonychotes weddellii | reverse complement strand
TAAAAAGATGTGGTATATGTATACAATGGAATATTACGCAGCCATCAAAAGGAATGAAATCTTGCCATTTGCCATGATGTGGATGGAACTGGAGGGTATTATGCTAAGCAAAATAAGTCAATCAGAGAAAGACATGTATCATATGACCTCACTGATATGAGGAATTCTTAACCTCAGGAAACAAACTGAGGGTTGCTGGAATGGTGGGGGGTGGGAGGGATAGGGTGGCTGGGTGATAGACACTGGGGAGGGTATGTGCTATGGTGAGCACTGT
>NW_027822883.1:0-274 GCF_054177405.1 Leptonychotes weddellii | reverse complement strand
TCCACAGTTTGGCTATTGTGGACATTGCTGCTATAAACATCGGGGTGCATGTACCCCTTCGGATCCCTACTTTTGTATCTTTGGGGTAAATACCCAGTAGAGTGGCAGCACTTGGAAACATAATGGAATATCTCTGAAAATCGTGGAAAAGCAAGATTTTAGCTAGACCTCTGGGATGTATGAAGCCAGTGGCTCAAATGCTTATAGAATGCATTCCTCTGCCTATCTGCTTTAGTCTCTCAGAAAGTCTACTTGCACATCTTCCAACTTCACC
>NW_027822882.1:0-274 GCF_054177405.1 Leptonychotes weddellii | reverse complement strand
GTTTTGAAGTGTACATTAGTAAATGCTTTTGCTATTTTAATAGTCAGGTAGGTTCATCACATGAATTAGAGGTCTTTCCATATTAGGCTTTTGGAGACACAGCCATCCTGAGGATCATATGAGGTCTTGGAGAAAAATGGAGACCAAGTGAATGCAGAGGCTTCTGTGGGGCAAGCAGAGTAAAGAATTCAGTCAAATGGTGTCATCCGAGAGAAGCAAGCCCATGCCTGAAAAACTGGCAGCAGCTTACCCATACCAAGCTACCTGAGACATT
>NW_027822881.1:0-274 GCF_054177405.1 Leptonychotes weddellii | reverse complement strand
GACTATGGGGAATTGGCTTATGCTATAGCAGCAGAGGTAAAGAGAAGTAATCAAATTCCAGATTTATTTTATTTATTTTTTTAAAGATTTTATTTATTTATTTGACAGAGAGAGACACAGTGAGAGAGGGAACACAAGCAGGGGGAGTGGGAGAGGGAGAAGCAGGCTCCCCACTGAGCAGGGAGCCTGATGCAGGGCTTCTACATTAGACCCAATCTAATTCTGCTAGTTTAGTCCCATACTGTTGAAATTTCAACCCCTCCCCACCTTGTTG
>NW_027822880.1:0-2545 GCF_054177405.1 Leptonychotes weddellii | reverse complement strand
AAAAAGGAAGAAAAGAACGTCACTCACTCCCCTTCCAGCATAGGGAGGACATCTTCGGAGGGGGGGGGGATGGGGGGGGGATGCTTCTCTCTCCCTCACCCCTCGCCCCTCCCCCTCCTCCCCTCCTCCTCCAAAAAATAAAAGAGAATGGAAAGAAAGAAACAAGAAAGCTTTGACCTAAACAGCCACACCTCTTCCCTCATACAGATCACACACTTCCATGCGAAATAAAACCGAAACGCACTTCGGTGTTTCTATGGGGGCGGGGTTGATTCTAAGACAAAAATTGAGGATCATGGGCTAGGCACAGAGGGTTTAAGGCTTGACAGCAAGGCATGATCCGTGAAAAAGAAATGGAGAGTTTTGAAGTCATCAAAATTAAAAACCTAGGCTCGTGGGGCGCCTGGGTGGCTCAGTCGTTAAGCGTCTGCCTTCGGCCCAGGTCATGATCCCAGGGTCCTGGGATCGAGCCCCGCATCGGGCTCCCTGCTCAGCGGGAAGCCCTTCTCCCTCTCCCACTCCCCCTGCTTGTGTTCCCTCTCTCACTGTCAAATAAATAAATAAATAAATAAATAAATAAAACCGAGGCTCGTGGCGCCTCGGTGGCTCAGTCGGTTAAGCGTCGGCCTTCGGCTCAGGTCATGATCCCAGGGTCCTGGGATCCAGCCCCATATCGGGCTCCCTGCTCAGCGGAAAGCCTGCTTCTCCCTCTCCCACTCCCCCTGCTTGTGTTGCCTCTCTCGCTGTGTCTCTCTGTGAAATACATAAATAAAATCTTTAAAAAAAATAAAAATAAAAAACTATGGTCTGTGAAACACCCTCTGAAAAGGACCACATGAGAAAGGACACACAGAGGCGTGGGGGATTAGGAAGGGAGGCGGGTTGTTGCTTAGAGAGAAGCAAAGGGAACACATGCTCCCAGAGGTTGAATCAGGGTCATTAGGTAAGCAGTAGTACAATGCATTCAGACGGGAGCTCTGGCACATGGTGTAAAGCAAGGAAGAAGACCAAGATTGGAGGGTTAGGTCCCTTTGAATACGTTGTGTCTATGAGGCTACCAAGTCAAAAAATCAACTAGACAGTTTTATATCTACTTCCGAATGGACATGAAGTCTGCGGTTTATAAGCAGATAGTCCATAATGGATCACCCAGAGGTGATTAAAAATAGAGAAAAACCGTAGCAACAGTTCACTACGTAGGGCCCAGAGTCGAACTACGGGAGGAAGTCCAAATTTTAATACCCAGTTGGAAAAGCCTATGCAGAGGAACACTGCCGCTGTGGAGGACCGTCAGGCATGCTTGGAAAGAGAGGAGCAAGAAATTGCTGGCTGTCAGGAAGCAGAAATGGAATGAGACTTTCCCAAGGAAAAAGGACCATTGAGCCACTCACCCAGACTGCCCTGAAGGACACCAGAACGTGTCATCCCAAAAGGGGCCACTTTGGTACATTTGTTATTTTGAATTGGACTCACTGAAGACACAGCAGCTGCAAGGATAGTCTGACCCTTCTCTTCTTCATGAGAGCAAGAGGTGAAACTCCCACGTGAAACTTACAGACCTTCCCTGGAACCAGGAAGAAGAAACACACTCTTAATCAGCAGAGACAGGATAGGGGACAGGGAGAATTAGGGAGGGTGTGAACAATCCATGCCAATGCACCATCTTCAACTAGCCCTTGTATTCCCGGGGATGTCTTCACCACAGCCTGCCCACCCCTTGCTCAAACCCCTTTGTCTTGTCCATTCTTCACAAGTTGGTTGATTCCTTGTCTTTATTCTCTTGTGAAGACTCACCTGTACGTGTACTAACAGTTGTATGCCCTTCTCCTGTGAATCTCTTATGTCGGTCACCATCCTGGACCCAGCCAGAGACCCTTAGAGGGTAGAGGAGAATCCCCCCTTCCACAGCAGCAGGAATGCCGGTCCAACTGGAATGTTGGTTGGACTTGAGGAGAGCAAAGGCAAGAGAAATGAAGTGACAATGAGGTCTCCTTACAAAGACACTCCTCAGCAGAGCACAGCCCAAACACTACCAAAAACCAAAGAAAATAAATGATTGACTAAAAAAGCAATCCAAATGAGTGGGGGCCTCTCCAGGAGAAGTTGATTATGGCTTCGCTCTGCCTGCTAGAACAGGAGTACCACTGTTTCTCATCTTGATTTTCATCAAAGCTCTTCTTTCCTGGCAGTGAAAAGGAGTGAAGGACGGGGAGCCTTTAACTTCCCTTGTGGGTTAGACAGTGCCACTGCCACTTGCCTGCTTTGAAGAAGTCCGATCACAGAATTCTCTATATGAAGATAGATAGTGTGCGCTTTAACTAGAATGACTCCATTTCCTTAAAACAAGCAAACAAATGATCCAATAGGGAAGCATATACCCTCCCCCGCCCCCCGCCCCGTGTCCACACTTCTGGATGCTTACAAAGGATAATACTCAGTTCCACGTCCATGGAAGGGTCAGGCCCAGAGTCCCCGATGACCTGACTGTCAGGTAGGATTGCAGGGATCCCGTGTGCTGAATCCTGGTAGTGATGACACATCAACA
>NW_027822879.1:0-274 GCF_054177405.1 Leptonychotes weddellii | reverse complement strand
GAGAGTACATGAGAGGGGGGAGGGTCAGAGGGAGAAGCAGGCTCCTCGCTGAGCAGGGAGCCCGATGCGGGACTCGATCCCAGGGCTCCGGGATCATGACCTGAGCCAAAGGCAGTCGCTTAACCAACTGAGGCACCCAGGCGCCCCCATCCCAAAGATTTTGAACAGTTGTGTTTTCATTTTCATTGGTTTCCATGAATCTTTTTCATTCTTCTTTAATTTCCTGGTTGACCCATTCATTCTTTAGTAGGATGCTCTTTAGCCTCCATGTATT
>NW_027822878.1:0-274 GCF_054177405.1 Leptonychotes weddellii | reverse complement strand
TACATTAGATCTAGTCTGTTAAATTTGCAGGAATTTTGCAGGCTGGACCTTAAAAATATCCACTATTAGAAATTAAATTGCACATTTATAATTAAATTAAATTCTAAACAAAAATGCTATTCAGAGCTTATCACTCCCCAGTTATCTTACTGCATTTTACTCTTCTCTCTACTTTTGAGGTCGTTTGCATCTATTGTATCCATAGCCGGATATACCATATGGTGCTGTGTTACTGCACATCTGTGCCAAACTCCACACTGAGTGACCCTGCCTC
>NW_027822877.1:0-274 GCF_054177405.1 Leptonychotes weddellii | reverse complement strand
AGTTTTGTTCGTTTTTCCCTGCAGTCTTTTTTTTTTGCTTCATTTGTTGTGAAGCTCTGTTATGTGCATAAATACTTAGGACTGTCATGTGTTCTTGATGAACTAACCCCTTTATCATTGTGAAATACCATCTTTATTTCTTCTCTTAAAATCTGTTGTGTCTGGCATTAATATAACCACTCCAGCTTTTTTTTTTTTTTAATTTTATTATGTTATGTTAGTCACCATACAATACATCATTGGTTTTTGATGTGGTGATCCACGATCCATTGTT
>NW_027822876.1:0-274 GCF_054177405.1 Leptonychotes weddellii | reverse complement strand
TTGAGAGGGGCACGCGGCCTCGGGCCCAGTCCGTGCCATTCTGCTCAAAAGAGGCCGTGACGGTGCCCTCTGCTCCTGCTGGACTGGGTGCTGTGGGCTGCGCGTGGCTGCTTTGTGACGCGTCGCCATGGAGACGCGGGTCACTTTCCGCAGCTCAGCTGGGGGCCGACAGGTGCGGGAGGGGGAGGGCGAGCGCTTCGTCAGGCAGGCTGGGGGACGGGGTGCGGAAAGCCCAGATGTGTTTACCAGCAGTACGGCTGCTTACTTCCGTGTG
>NW_027822875.1:0-274 GCF_054177405.1 Leptonychotes weddellii | reverse complement strand
TTTCAGCTCTTAGCACAGTAGCAGCAGCCCATCCCCATCTTGCACCCCAGCCACACAGCAGGCAATCGTCCACCGGTTTCTGGAACACTGTGCAAAAGCCAGGGTGGGCAAAAAGACCCTGTCCTCCAAATGGTAGGGATCTGGGCTCTGACTACTGCTTCTAATAACACAGGTACAGACAAATAGGCAGGCAGTCATCGTTGTCGCCCCTCTCTCCAGTGTTGTAAGACCCTCTCCCTCCAGCTGAACAGACTCCCAGGGGAATTAAAGGGCC
>NW_027822874.1:0-274 GCF_054177405.1 Leptonychotes weddellii | reverse complement strand
CATTGATCACAATTTCTTCAAAAACCCAGGTCAGGTCTAAAAACTTCCAGAAAATATTCTGTGATGAATTTCAACAGGCTCTGATTATTCTTCTAGCACATCGTTCCACAAAGCCAGATCTTAAGGCTAATTATTTTGCAAAATTGCTAAAGTGGAGACAGGTTGTTTGTTTGTTTTGTTTTGTTTGAGTGTTTCCTACCGGTTCTGTGACAAGTCATTTGAGTATATTAGCATTTCACACCACTCAAAGCATCATGTTTTCTGCCTTGTGGTG
>NW_027822873.1:0-274 GCF_054177405.1 Leptonychotes weddellii | reverse complement strand
TACATGTGAAGGATAAAATACAATAATTAAGGGGAAAAGCAGATTTGACTAGATGATCCAAACCATCATCTCAGCTCCCAGAGGGATTGCCCTCCCTCTTTTTCCCTAGGCACTTCCCTTCCCCCCAGACAACCTTCAAAACTCTGCTTTGAAAGGTGCCTCCTACAGGAAGCCCTCCCTGGTTAACTGACCTGATCCTTTCATTCTACTCATTGCTACAAGAAACATGTCTGTATTTTACATTTGGCCCTTATTAGCTTGTTTTATATCTTTA
>NW_027822872.1:0-274 GCF_054177405.1 Leptonychotes weddellii | reverse complement strand
TCTTGTCCCATTTTTCTCTTAAGCCCACTCTTTGCTCCCCACCACACATAAACCCTAGAATCTGCTCTTCCAAATCACCAAGAACCTTGACCTTGAGCCCAGGGTACTGAAAACCACTCCTTCCTCCCCACTATCCACCTGGATCACCCCCTCCTCCCCACTGTCCACCTGGATCACCTCCTCCTCCCCATTATCCACCTGGATCACCTCCTCCTTCCCACTGTCCACCTGGATCACCTCCTTCTCCCCACTGTCTACCTGGATCACCCCCTCC
>NW_027822871.1:0-274 GCF_054177405.1 Leptonychotes weddellii | reverse complement strand
TTTTTTTTTTTTTTTAAAGATTTTATTTATTTATTTGAGAGAGAGAATGAGAGAGAGAGAGAGAGCATGAGAGAGGGAGGGTCAGAGGGAGAAGCAGACTCCCTGCCAAGCAGGGAGCCCGATGCGGGACTCGATCCAGGGACTCCAGGATCATGACCTGAGCCGAAGGCAGTCGCTTAACCAACTGAGCCACCCAGGCGCCCTCCAGGTGCTTTTCAAGCTGTTGCTTCTCAGCTATATCTCTGTGGGGTTGTTTGTTATGGTATCTTTTTAA
>NW_027822870.1:0-274 GCF_054177405.1 Leptonychotes weddellii | reverse complement strand
CTGCTTGTGCTCTCTCTCTGACAAACAAATAAATAAAATCTTTAAAAAAAAATAATAAGGTAGGCCTTTCAAATATCACCAAAAGTATTGTCAATCCACATACTTCGGATAGAATATTATGACAAAATGGGATGAAGGAGAGTGATTTTAGATGAGGGAGCTTTGTCTATGACCCTAAGATCATGCTGCCTAGGAGCCTACCTGATTCCCCCTTTACACTGGCCCTGAATCATAGCTCTTAAAAGAGGTAAAGGTAATAAAAACTCAGTGAGGG
>NW_027822869.1:0-2545 GCF_054177405.1 Leptonychotes weddellii | reverse complement strand
CTGGATGAAATGGTGCTGGTCCTTCTTCACCCCACTGGTCTGCATGGTAAGGGCCAGGGGAGGCTGAGCAGGGGGAGGGACGCCGAGGGCGCGCCACCGGCTGAGAGCAGGGCTTCTCACCCACAGGGCATCTTCATCTTCAACGTGGTGTATTACAAGCCGCTGGTCTACAACAACACCTACGTGTATCCATGGTGGGGCGAGGCCATGGGCTGGGGCTTCGCTCTCTCCTCCATGCTGTGCGTGCCCCTCCACCTCCTGGGCTGCCTCCTCAGGGCCAAGGGGACCATGGCTGAGGTCAGTCTGCCCTACTGCCTCTCCCCTGTTCGAGTCCCTCCCTTGTACCGGCTCAAGGCATTACCTCCAGAGTGCCCGTTCTCCTGCCCACTAGGACGTAACCACTGTGCTAGGAGTCTCCGGGGCCTGCTCAGGGCGGGGGGGTGGGGGGTGGGGGGGGTGGATGGAAGGAACGCTGGCCCCCCCAGGGACTGAGGTCCCTGGGAGGGGGGAGGAGAGGTCTGTCCCTAGCCTCTCACCCCTTTCCCTGGTACAGAGAGTGGGGTGTGGTCAGTACCCACGGGAGGAGGGGCCCTGGTCCCCAGCCAGTGGCAGGTGGTGGCAAGTGCAGAGAGGCCGAGGGCAAGCATGTGCACGCCCCCCCCACCCCCGCCATGGCCCAGGGACTCAACGTGTCCCCCCTCTCTCCTGCAGCGCTGGCAGCACCTGACGCAGCCTGTGTGGGGCCTCCACCACTTGGAGTATAGAGCTCAGGACTCCGACGTCAGGGGCCTGACCACCCTGACCCCAGTGTCCGAGAGCAGCAAGGTGGTGGTGGTAGAGAGCGTCATGTGACAGGCACCCTGGCTCCCATCACCAGCTCACCCTCTTGTAGCCATAGCAGCCCCTGCTTTAGCCCCCCCACCCCTCCAGGGGGCTTGCCTTTCCCTGACACTTTTGGGGTCTGCCTGGGGAGGGCGGGGACGAAGCACCACGAGTGCTAACTAAAATAACTTTTTTTTCCATTTTTAATAAAACACCAAAAATATCACAACCCACCAAAAATAGACGCCTCCCCACCCCGCCCCCCAACCAAGCTGGTACACACGCTGCTTCCCAGGCCCTGCCGACCGCCCTCCCCCTGGTGCCCGCCGCAGAAGCGTCTCCCCCAGCCCCACCACGCCTGCCTCTCTGGGCTCTGCCCGCCGCCGCACCCTCGGGCGGCCCCTCCCCCCTAGAGGCAGCAGTGACAGCTGGGGGACCCGGGCAGCAGAGGAGAGCAGGAAGGCGAGGGAGGGGCAGCAGAACCAAGGCGACTACTTCAGCGGGGCTAGACCCCTCTCCCCGTCCCTATTCTAGAAGCTTAGAGAGCCAGCCAGCAACGGGACCTCCTGGTTCCTGCGCCGATTGCCACCAATATCAATTGTGTGAGCTTGTGTACGAATGCGTGTGTGCGTGAGGATGTAGGGGAAGCCTAGACCTCTCTTAGCAAAGGTGAATACCAGGTGTAAACTGTGCCTGTGGGCACATGAGGCTTGTATTTTGCACATTTTATAAAAACTTGAGGAAAGAGATTTCTGCTTGTATATTTCTAAAGAGGAAACAGCCCAACGTCCCTCTCCCTGCCACTCCCTGTCCCTTTCAGCACCCCCTTAGTCCTCTGCCCCAGCCAAGGAGTGTGAACTTATAGATCTAATTTTCATAGGCAAAAGCTTCAAGCTGTTGAGTGTGCAAGTCTGTCGTGTGGGTGTGCATGTGTAGTCCCTGGCCCCAGACTGGGGTGGAAAGAGTGTACGGCTGGGGGGGGGGGGGCCTCCAGGAGCACCCCCCCCGCCCCCTCTGCCCACAGGTCGGCGGGGTGAAGCAGATGCAGCGTTGTGACCCCGGCGATCGGGGGCTGCTCACCCGGCATGCTCAGGCTCGCCCGCACCCTGCCCTCCCCTCCCCACCCCCCCGGGCTGGGCACGACTGCAGGGATCCGAGGTGGGCACCAGCCAGGGGAGGGATCCCGGGCATGGCTCCCACCTGCGAGCTTAAAGCTGATGCACTTCCCACGTCTCAAGTCTTCCATGTAGCAGCTTTAATTAACCCACGTGTGTGTCACGTCCGATCCCGAGACAGCCGAGTGGGCCCTAGAGAGGCTTCCCCCACGCCACCCCGACATCGGTCGGAGAGGTGGGACTGGGTGAGGGCAGGGGTCCAGCGGGGACGTTCTTACTGTGCTAAAAAGCCACTGCAAACATAGCAATAAAAACATGTCATTTTCCAAAGCTGGCTCCTGCTCTGCCTCTGCTTGTCACGAGGGAGGGGTGGCGGGGGAGGGAGGCTGTTGGGGCTGCAGGGGTGGTGGGGACGCCTCCCCACCTCGAGCCGCTGCCTCGGGCAAGTATTTGTTCTGAGGGTCCCCGCACCCGCCGCTGTTCCAGGACCTGGGAATAGAGCAGGTACCGAAGGCGGGCGGCGGCAAGCCTCTTCCCCGCGGAGCTGACATACTTGGGGAGGGAGGCTGACGGTAGGGCGGAGACGGACGCGAGAGCAGGGAAGGTGG
>NW_027822868.1:0-274 GCF_054177405.1 Leptonychotes weddellii | reverse complement strand
TTTGGTACTTTTACTCTTAGAGTCACCTAGATTAAAGTAATATTGTCACCTCTGCTGTTAGTTTTGTACTCATTTGCCTAATATCTCTCTTATGCCTCTTGTTTCCTCTTAAAAACACATTAAAGTCAAGGGGCGGAGCAAGATGGGGGAGGAGTAGGAGACCTGGATTTCGACTCCTCTCAGGAATTCAGCTGGATAGGGATCAAACCATTCTGAACACCTACAAACTCAACAGGAGATCAAAGAAAAGAAGAGCAACAACTCTCTCATCAGA
>NW_027822867.1:0-274 GCF_054177405.1 Leptonychotes weddellii | reverse complement strand
TGAGAGACTATGGACTCTGAGAAACAAACTGAGGGCTCTAGAGGGGAGGGGGTGGGGGGATGGGTTGGCCTGGTAGTGGGTATTAAGAAGGGCACGTTCTGCATGGAGCACTGGGTGTTATGCACAAACAATGAATCATGGAACACTGCATCAAAAACTAATGATGTAATGTATGGTGATTAACATAACATAATAAAATAAAATTTAAAAACAAAAAAAAATGAAAAAAAAAATGCTTGTTAACCAACTGTTTGCTAGATTCTCTCCCTCCCCT
>NW_027822866.1:0-274 GCF_054177405.1 Leptonychotes weddellii | reverse complement strand
TCCGAGATGCCCTGTCCTGCTAACTCTCCCCAGAGAGTGGGCAATAAATTAACTTGGAAATTTGTACCCCAACATGACAAGCACTGCAAAGCTAAGCCTTGTGTGAGGAGCTCCTGTTTTTCCTTTACGGCCACACCATTTGGCATCTGTTACCGTGGAAAACATCTAGAAAGTTTCAATAACTGTCCACAATCACATCTGGTGGGCACCAGACATTGTCTGCTAAATGCGGCCAAAGGTATTCCGTGATATTACTAGGCCACTGGCCTTTATG
>NW_027822865.1:0-274 GCF_054177405.1 Leptonychotes weddellii | reverse complement strand
GTCCCAAGTGAACTCCAGAAAGTGTTGCTGCCGAGAAGTCAGCGTGATGGGACCCTGCTCGCAGTCACACTCGCACTTGGGCCATGCATCCAGGAGATGTTCTAAGGTTTAGCCACATGTACACATGTTCTACAGTTTAGTCAGATGGTTTACAGGAAATTAGGATGTTCCGATGATGTAGTGGAGATCTGGCCAGTCCTGAAGGCTGTTGCATGTGACTGGCCCACTCTGTCAGGAGCCAGCAGTTCTCACGTGCACCTGGATGGCCCGTGTT
>NW_027822864.1:0-274 GCF_054177405.1 Leptonychotes weddellii | reverse complement strand
TGCATATAACACCCAGTGCTCCATTCAATATGTGCCCTCTTTAATACCCACCACCAGGTTAACCCATCCCCCCATTCCCTCCCCTCTAGAACTCTCAGTTTGTTTCTCAGAGATAGTAGTCTCTCGTGGTTTGTCTCCCTCTCCGATTTCCCCCCCTTCATTCTTCCCCTCCTGGTATCTTCTTCTTTTTTTTTTTTTTAACATATAATGTATTATTTGTTTCAGAGGTACAGGTCTGTGATTCAGCAGTCTTACACAATTCACAGCGCTCACC
>NW_027822863.1:0-274 GCF_054177405.1 Leptonychotes weddellii | reverse complement strand
GACCAGCATTAGTCTCATTATTCAGATGAGGAAATTGAAGCTCAGGGATGTTAATTAACTTGCCCAAGGCCACACATCTGGTTAAGGGGTCCAACATAACCTAGGAAATTCCAAAGAATTTCTTTCGCTGTTCTGTACTCATTCACTCACTCAACAAATATTTATTGATCTGTGTGTGCCAGGAGCTCTGCTAGGAATGCAGGACACGCTCTACACAAACCCCTTCTCTCTGCTTTTTGTGACTGAGCCTCGGGAGTTGGGTTAGAGGGCTTTT
>NW_027822862.1:0-274 GCF_054177405.1 Leptonychotes weddellii | reverse complement strand
GGGACTCGATCCCGGGACTCCAGGATCATGACCTGAGCCGAAGGCAGTCGCTTAACCAACTGAGCCACCCAGGCACCCATTCTCAGTTTATACTTTTGTTACCATGAAGTCTAAGCTAAAATATGGCAGATTAATGAAAGGGAACCGACTGTGGTGGAGACAACCACACTTTGAGGCCAAGACAGTCCTGTCCACATTGGGGTGGCCAGAGAGGCGGCACCTCTGGGTTCAAATCCCACCTCCCCCATTTTTGCCACTGTGATAAGACAGAGAT
>NW_027822861.1:0-274 GCF_054177405.1 Leptonychotes weddellii | reverse complement strand
GTCCTTCACAACCACAAAGGTCCAGGGCTCCGTGTGGGCCCCACTTGGGGCAGTTCCTATCATCCAGTAAATTAAAATCAGAAATTAAAACACAGGAAAATGTGAGAATGTTCATTAAGAATAAATATAATAGGGGCTCATGGGTGGCTCAGTCGGTTGAGCGTCTGCCTTCAGCTCCGGTCATGATCCCAGGGTCCTGAGATCGGTCCCATATCGGGTTCCCTGCTCAGCGGGGAGTCTGCTTCTCCCTCTGCCCCCACCCAAGCTCGTGCTC
>NW_027822860.1:0-274 GCF_054177405.1 Leptonychotes weddellii | reverse complement strand
TGGATAATTTGTTCTTTGGGTGTTGAGTTTGATAAGTTCTTTAGAGATTTTGGATACTAGTCCTTTATCTGATATGTCATTTGCAAATATCTTCTCCCATTCTGTCGGTTGTCTTTTGGTTTTGTTGACTGTTTCCTTTGCTGTAAGGAGCCACAGATTCTTAAAAGGAAGCTCCAATGGATATTGATTGGCAAGGGGAAAAAATCTTGTCCTTGAGATGTTTATCTCTAGAACCATCCCTCCAGAACCCCTCTGTCCCCTAGTACTTGACCCC
>NW_027822859.1:0-274 GCF_054177405.1 Leptonychotes weddellii | reverse complement strand
GTCGGCTAATGAAAGCAGCAACAGTAGGTGCTCTTTGCTCCGGCAGCCATGATTCTAGTAGCTTAGCGGTAGGGGCTCAGGCATGCAGCAGTGCTGGTAACCGAGCCTCTGGCACCACACGCAGCAGCTAACGGCTCGTCCAGCAGGGGCGCTTTCTGCGCAGAAGCAACTACTACCATCCTAGGATAGCATTGGTGAATGTGCAACAGGTACTTGAAACAAACGTGAATTCTGGAGTTCTTGGCTTTAGTGTTCCATAGATGCTCCTTAGGTC
>NW_027822858.1:0-2545 GCF_054177405.1 Leptonychotes weddellii | reverse complement strand
CCGGACCCCTGGCCCCCACCACCCCACCCGAAGTCATCAGCAAGGAGACCTTACAGGCTTGATTTGTCCCAGGTAAGTAAAACGGGGTGTTTCCCTGGAGCCCCATCCTGGAAAGGTGATGGAATCAGCAAAAAGAAGCCTGCTCCCATATTGGGAACATTCCAGAATGGTTAGGGTCTGCAGAAGAACGTGGGAGGCTGGCCCCAGCATTCCACAAATTCCCCCACCCAGTGCATGCTCCAGGACGTGCCTGGGAAGAGGTTTCGATGCACCTGCCAGCGTGTTGCCGAGGGCAAGGTGGGGCCACGGTGAGGGAGGGCGTGCCCCCGTTTCTCGCCCGCCCTCCCCCAGCACCGCCCTGCCCTGTGTCCTGCAGGCTGACCTGTGTACACACGTCCCCAGCACTCCTATCCTCCGGTGCCCGGGGGCTCAGTTAAGGTGAGGAGAGTGGAGATCAGAGGACCAGAGGAATGAAGCGGGTTGACCGCCAGTGACCTCCTGTGGGTCATCACTCTGGGTCGCCTGTACCCTTGCCTTTGGGCCCAATGACGGCAACCACTCCCTGCGTGGTGAGAAAGAGCTCCTCACTCACCTCTGGCCACGGCGGTGGCATGTGTCCCTGCGAAGCCAGCCGCAGGCTCACTTTCCCCACTTCTGTGAATATGGCGAGTATTGACCATCCTTAATTATCATTGATTCCCAGTCTGCGCTCTGATTAACATCACGTCTTAGTATCAAGTCTTTCGTAAGACGTTGGTTAGCGATGGTGGCAGAATTCATGCAGCTAGCGGATTTGAACAGGTGCATCAGCCAAACACGGGGTTCATCTCAGAGCTGGGAAGCCGCTCTTTCCTGAAACCGTGGAAGTCAGAGGAGGTATGTTCAGGCCTCTTGACCCGTGGATAATTCTCTGAGTGACAGGCACAAGGACAGTGACAATGGCCACCGTTCCTCGGGTAGTGCCAGGGCCCAGCCTGGCCGGCTCGTGGGCCTGCGTCCTCCTCCTTGGAAGACCTACCTGCAGGAAGCAGCTCTAGGGTGAACCTCAAGTTCACAAAGTGCCAGTCAGTGAATCAGTGGTGGGTCCACTCTGCCAAGGGCTCTGACGACACCCAGCATCCGTGTCCACGGCCTGAGGGAGGCCCTTGGTCCTGTATTTTCCCAGCGGGACCTTCGTGCCCGCACTGACCGAGAAAATAGGGCTGCCGGGAAGATCCTCTTCTCCTTATTAAGGCTGCGAGTGCCTTTTCCCTTGCGAGGCTCACAGATGATGAAGAATGCATTTAATTGTACTGTGTGTGCATTCATTCCCACCTCGCTTAAGATGGCCAGTGGAAATTAATGTGCACCCAGGTGTCTGACAATTTATCAATAAAAGGCCCTGGTCTCTATACCTTTGAACTCCAGAAAGTGGCAGTGCCCTCCCACTTCCAGACTCAGCGAGGTGACCGAAGTCTATTGATCCCATTATTGCTCCACTTTAATTAGCACCTGCTGTAGGCCTGCGTGGCCCCGCGGTGCATCACCAGGAAACAGGGGGAGGGGGTGGGGGCCTGTGCGCCGGCTTTTTAATTTAGCAACGACCTGATGTGTATGAGGGTGTCCACTTTACATATTTATACTGATTACTTTTTCATTTAGTCCCCTTCGCATTATGAGACACACGTGGAGCGGTGTCCTCGAGCCGGCTTAATTGAGTTCAGGTTGTGTCGCTGGACACGGAGTGGTGTGAGAAGCACGTTGTTTCAGCTAAGTTATTATTTGGCCCTAAAACAAACGGATCTCAGGTGTTCAAAGAGAATGCATTGGAAAAAATGCATGTGGGGAAAAACACAAAATCGCGGCGTTCGCCCTGAGACAGACGGCGGCGACAAGCGCGGGGATCAGGCACAAAGCACCTTCCCCGTAACGCACAGGGCCCTCGGGGCACGTCCAGGCTCTTGTCGGAATAACGACGCTTCGCAGCTGGAGTGAGACACGGTCTAGCCGGGCTCTGCCAGGCTGGGCACGCGTTACCCCGCTCACGCGACAGCCCCCAGAGACCGACGATAGCATGTGCACGCTGAGGGCGGGGGCACAAAGGTGCTGGAGGGCGGAGGCTGCGCGGCCCACCCAGCCAGTGGGGGTAGTGCTGTCCAGGGCCTCCCCAGCCACCCCGCCCCGGGGTCCTGGCTGTCAAGTTAGCAGCGTGCTTGTTGCTGCAAAGCCTGCCCCACATCAGGGCTGAGTGAGCCACGCTGAACCCGAGGGAGCTCCGACTCTGTAGGCTGGGTCCAACTCAGCCTTCAAGCGGGACCCAGAGGTCACTGCCTCTGACTCAAATGAGAAGGGTCAAAGCCGGACAGAGATGCCAAGCAGGCCACATGGAAGGCCTCCCTGGAGGAGCCCCTCCTCTGCTGTCAGCTGTGGGAGGCCAGGCCAGCAGCCTCGGCCAGCCAGGGCCTCCATGCACGCTGCTCATGGCCTGCACCCCTAGCTGGAGCCTTGGCATCTGCTCCTTGAGCGGCTAGAGAAGGAAGGAAGGAGGGAGGGGGAAGGGGGGAGA
>NW_027822857.1:0-274 GCF_054177405.1 Leptonychotes weddellii | reverse complement strand
ACATCTTGGCTCTTTCCACAGTTTGGCTATTGTGGACATTGCTGCTATAAACATCGGGGTGCACATACCCCTTCGGATCCCTACTTTTGTATCTTTGGGGTAAATACCCAGTAGTGCAATTGCTGGATCATATGGTAGCTCTATCTTGGCAGTTTATTTTATTCATTTTATTTTATTTTATTTTATTTACCCTTATTAATAACATTCTGGCTCCCATGAGGAAGGTATATTATCAAAGAATCTTTGTCTATGAAGTTGTGTATATTCTTGATTT
>NW_027822856.1:0-274 GCF_054177405.1 Leptonychotes weddellii | reverse complement strand
TTTTTTCTCCTAACCCCGGGGGTGTCCAGGAGGGTACACTGCTCAGGCTGCAGGTCAGCTCTGGGCCCGACTGAGAAGCCGGGGGCTCAGGAGTCTCTGTCATAGAATTTAGAAGTTGTCTTGGAGCCACTTCCGGAGAGGTAAACCTCCGGTCCCTTTTTACACTCACAGGAGGCAGAAAGGAGAAACAATTTTTTTTTACAAAGGAGAAAAAAAATCCGTGCATGACCATGAGTTTGGAGGCAAACCTGCTCCATTGTGCAAAGGTCTTGAT
>NW_027822855.1:0-274 GCF_054177405.1 Leptonychotes weddellii | reverse complement strand
GATGTCTTTCATATACATCTTTTTAAGACTTAAAAAGGAACCCATGCATTTGGTAAAATATTCAAACTGTATTATAGAGTACAATGCATGTTTTCTCTTTCCTGCTATGACCCCTAGTCTCTCAGTTTCCCTCAAAGCAATATTCTAGATATGTATATAAATTCACATGCAACGCTTTTAAAGCATACACTATTTATTACATTCTGTTCTGTACTTTGCTTTTTTTTTTCCACTCAGTATGTCTTAAAAGTATATAAGTACTATAGCTCAACCT
>NW_027822854.1:0-274 GCF_054177405.1 Leptonychotes weddellii | reverse complement strand
GCCCCCGAGGACATCTGATGGTCCATGTTATGGAGCGAAGGGGAGAGGGGGCTCTACCCGCATTCCTCTTCTTTTTTTTTTTTTTTTTAAAGATTTTATTCATTTATTTGAGAGAGAGAATGAGAGAGAGCACATGAGAGGGGGGAGGGTCAGAGGGAGAAGCAGACTCCCTGCCGAGCAGGGAGCCCGATGCGGGACTTGATCCAGGGACTCCAGGATCATGACCTGAGCCGAAGGCAGTCGCTTAACCAACTGAGCCACCCAGGCGCCCCGG
>NW_027822853.1:0-274 GCF_054177405.1 Leptonychotes weddellii | reverse complement strand
TTCACAGGTGGATGCCCACCAACTCTTTTCTAGTCTTGTTTCCTCTAAATGTGATGACCAGTTATCAAGTCATTTATACACACACACTCGTGCATGTGCTCACACAATATTTACATCAATAGCTAATTTCATTACTGAAAATCATTTGTATCATCCTTGGTCACATAATACCTAGTGTTTGTTCTTCCACAATACACATCTTTGATATTAGGTGACATTAATTAGTATAAAAGGATGAAGAAATTTTGTCTCTAGCAAATTTTTCTTTATACAG
>NW_027822852.1:0-274 GCF_054177405.1 Leptonychotes weddellii | reverse complement strand
GCAAGATCCCAGGCTAATTAATAAGTGGGGAATGATTATGAAACTAGAGTCGTTGCATTATCTAATCTAAATCCCTGGGATTTGTTTGCAAAGGGAGTGAATGTACTTCTCAGACGTAAGAGCTAACAACGGTAACATGACTTACATATTTCATTAAATATGTTGAGGGTAAAAACTCGAACTAAATCAAACAAGGATATGAGAAGACAAAATTAATTGCAATATTATATCATCGTGCTCAAGCATTTTGACCCTTGGGATGTCAGGTGGAGTG
>NW_027822851.1:0-274 GCF_054177405.1 Leptonychotes weddellii | reverse complement strand
TTGAGCTATAGTACTTATATATTTTTAAGACATACTGAGTGGAAAAAAAAAAAGCAAAGTACAGAACAGAATGTATAATAAATAGTGTATGCTTTAAAAGCGTTGCATGTGAATTTATATACATATCTAGAATATTGCTTTGAGGGAAACTGAGAGACTAGGGGTCATAGCAGGAAAGAGAAAACATGCATTGTACTCTATAATACAGTTTGAATATTTTACCAAATGCATGGGTTCCTTTTTAAGTCTTAAAAAGATGTATATGAAAGACATC
>NW_027822850.1:0-274 GCF_054177405.1 Leptonychotes weddellii | reverse complement strand
ATTATTCTTGGTGAAGATAAAATTTCCCAAGCATATACATTTTCTAATTATCTCACATGTATTTGCCCCCATATTAAATTTTGGAATAAGAATTATTTCTGTTACTATATTATTATTTATTGCAAGTGGTTTTTAATATTATTATTGATGTTGTGTTGTGTATAACTTTATTGACAGTCTTTTATTTTTTTTTGACAGTCTTTTAGACATACTTTTAGGTTATGCTACTTTTATTTCTATTATCACAATACATCCACTATCAAATATTTATTCT
>NW_027822849.1:0-274 GCF_054177405.1 Leptonychotes weddellii | reverse complement strand
GAGGATGGTCACAGTCCTTTTGCTGAAAGGGGCCACCGGGGAGGTGACAACAGAGTGCTCGGCCCCAGTATCAACCATAAAAGTCACTGGTTGGCCCCCCACCTTCATGCTGACCATGGGCTCATGGGGGCCAAGGAGGAAAGAGCCTGGTCCCCCTCAGTCTGAGTCCATTCCCACAAGTTCTATGAGGTCTTCCTCTGGGGGTTCTTCCTTGTAGCGGCTGGGTCTTTGAGCCTTTCCCCAGCTGGGACATTCGTTTTTCCAATGCCCTTTC
>NW_027822848.1:0-274 GCF_054177405.1 Leptonychotes weddellii | reverse complement strand
TCAAAAAGGACGTGAAGATCTAAACCATCTATTTTGTTGAAAGTATCTTAACTTTTTGAAATTGCTTATTATTACTCTGAAGTGCCACCTTTCATTAAACTTCTATTCATGAACTTTTTCTTCCTCGGAATATCTGAAAGCACAGCGCATTGGTGGCATGTGTTTTGTCTTTTGGAATGGTTACCGGTATCTTCAAAGAAGATTATTTTCTCTTGTATCTTCAGAAACTAGAGAGAGGGTCAAGGAAAAGATGATGATGCTCCTGGCAAGCACT
>NW_027822847.1:0-2545 GCF_054177405.1 Leptonychotes weddellii | reverse complement strand
CCCAAAAAACCATCGTAAGCCACGTAGGCCTGGGAGGAGCGGGGCATCCGCTAGAATGATTTGGAGATCTCCGGTGTTTCGGAGGCTTGGTGGTTCCTGCCTTCCCGCAGCGAGCTTCAGTGGCTGCACATCCCAAAGGAAGAGAGCCTCAGTCACAACACCACACACGTTTGTTGGGCGAAGGAAGTGTGCCACGTCATCAAATTCTTTCCTTGGTGGTTACTCATAGGCTCTCCACTTTACACCTGGGGAAACTGAGGCTGGGAAAGGTGAAGTTGCTTCAGGGAGTTAAATTTAGAGGAGGGATGGTGGACGGACGCCAGAACTCCAACTTCTCAACACTGCCCTGTGTTACCTGCTGCCAAGGTACGGGCTGCCGAACGGTTTGGTGCCGTAAAAAGTCTTGTGCCCGTTATTTCAAGTGATTGGGCTGAGATCTGACAGAGAAGGTTCCGGCAACCCTGCTGGGAACGGGCAACTTAAGTAGGAAGTTGAGCATAGAGCCACATGTCCTCATTTAACCCTGCCCGCCTTTGTTTCCGCAGGTGCATGGGCCAGAAGTCTGAGAGAGGGAGATTACTAAGGGCTACTCTGGGGTAGCCTAAAAAGGAATCTTAGTGTTCTGCAGGGCCGGCTTTTACTGGGTGAGGTGCCTCATGGGTTCCCTCAGGGTGTGGCACTCTGATTTTTCTGAGGGCAAGTAAGCAACGAGCCGCTGCCCAGGTGTTAGAGACCTGAGGGAGTGGTGGGGGGTGGCACAGGGCTGACACATGTCCCCTGGGCAGGCATCGGGCACAGGGTTGCCAGCGCCTCTACAGTTTTAAGGGAAGCCTGAAATCCAGATTTATTTTTAAGTGTGAGATCTCATTTGAAAATGGTTTAGAAATCAATTAAAATAAAAACAAACATGCCAGCCCCTGGGCTGGCCAAACAAAACCCGTGTGTGGAAGGAATTTGGCCCCTCAGCTCCCATTTTGAGCCTTTTGTGAACTGTGTTCGGAAATACTATGTACTAGAAATTACCAGAACTGTAGCTTCATCTTGAAGGAAGCACGGCATCCTTTTTATTCAGGCGTGGGTTTTTTTTTTTTTTTTTTCCTGTTAAATTTCTTAGAAAGGCTGCTATGGTCATTTATGTCCAGTGGACATAGACTTTAGGTTCTGAATTTCTGCCTGTTTTTCTTCTCCCTCATTTTTCTAAGATGTTAGCAAATATACAAAGTTGCGGGAGGCAAGACATGGTTTTCCCCCCTATTTCATGGTGCTCCTTTAAATAAGAACACCTAAGTATGGAGAAATGGGTGACTTCGTTTATGGGGATATGCAGGTTCTTTTGTGTACCTCACTGTCTTGAACTCTAACCAGTCCAAAATATTCTCACTGCTACATGGTAGTTGCCGTATTTGTCCTGGACATACAGAATGTAGATCTGTTTCTGCAGGTTGGTCTTTCAAGGTGCAATCTACTTAACAGCCGTCATTTTCCTTTTGGTTCTTAAATGAGGGATCACCAGTGACCAAATGAGAGTGAAGTCCCTTTGAGGTGGGTTTCTCTCATATCTGCTGATGCACTGTCATTGGACAAATCACCAAACCCCCTCTAGAACTCCTTTTTGTTTTTTAAAGATTTTTATTTATTTATTTGACAGAGAGAGAAAGAGAGAGAGTGAGAGCATGAGAGAGCACAAGCAGGGGGAGTGGAAGGCAGAGGGAGAAGCAGGCTCCCCACTGAGCAGGGAGCCCAAAGCCGGACTCGATCCCAGGACCCTGAGATCATGACCTGAGCCGATCGCAAATGCTTAACCGACTGAGCCACAGGCACCCCTAGAATTTGTGTTAATTTTTTGTTTTCACCGGTTTTTAAAATGTTGTATATGATACATCCAAATGATAATGCAGAAATATAGAAACAAAATGTAAAATACTCTTATCCTCTTGCAGCCATCCCCAAATATGACCATTGGCAACAGCTTAGAGTGCCTCTTTCCACTCCCTTTTTTGTGCATTTACATGTATAAGTATATATACGTGTCTTTTTTTATTACATAAACAGGATTATTCTGTATATATTTTTCTTTGATTTGCTTTTGTTCACTTAAGGTATGTCATCGAGCTCTTTCCATATCAGTGCGCTGGTTATCTTTTGAAACTTTGGTACTATGGGTACCATATTTTATTTAACCATTCACCTGTTTTCACTGTTGCACCCTGAAAGATTAGAGATCTTTGTACATAGGTCTTTGTGCACCTGTGTGAGATTTTCTTGTAGCTAAATTCCTAGAAATAGAAATAATTGGTCAAAAGGTTATGCACATTTTCCATTTTGAGAGAGCACTGCCAAATTGCCTTTAAGAAAGGCCTCCAAGGAATTTCTATCTCGTGGAACCTCAAATTATGAACATATCCTCTAATTGAAGCATGCCCCACATTGTTACATTGTTTCACTAATTCAGTCGGATTTCAGTTATATACAGTGCACCAGGAAATGATTGAGAAATAGTCTATGTCCTTAATTTTTTTTTTTAAGATTTTATTTATTTATTTGA
>NW_027822846.1:0-13513 GCF_054177405.1 Leptonychotes weddellii | reverse complement strand
TTTTTTTTTTTTTAAAGATTTTATTTATTTATTTGAGAGAGAGAGAATGAGAGAGAGCAAGCACATGAGAGGGGGGAGGGTCAGAGGGAGAAGCAGACTCCCTGCCGAGCAGGGAGCCCGATGCGGGACTTGATCCAGGGACTCCAGGATCATGACCTGAGCCGAAGGCAGTCGCTTAACCAACTGAGCCACCCAGGCGCCCAGCCACTTGGTCTTTTGATTGGAGAATTGAGTTCACTTGCATATAAAATAATTATTTATAGGCATGTATTTATTGCCATTTTCTTAATTGTTCACTGGCTGTTTTTGTAGTTTCTCTTTGTTTTTTCTTCTCTTTCTTTAGTGGTATACTTCTGTTCTTTTCCCTTTATCTTTTGTGTATTCACTATGGGTTTTTGTTTTGTGGTAACCATGAAGCCCAAATATAACAACTTTTATATGTAAGAGTCTATTTGAAGTTGATAACAACTTAAGTTTGATACCATTCTAAAGCTCAACATTTTTATTGTCTTTGCCATGCTTTTTTTGATGTCACATTTTACACAAGTATTCCTCAACTAATTATTGTAATCAGAGGTGTTTTTACTACTTTTGTCTTTTATTTATTTTTTAAAGATTGATTTATTTATTTTAGAGAGAGTGCACACACACACATATGTGAGTGGGAGGAAGGGTAGAGGAAGAGAATCTTTAAACAGACTCCCCACTGAGCGTGGAGCCAGATGCAGGGCTTGATCCCACAAGCCATGTGAGATCATGACCTGAGCCAAAACCAAGTCGGCTGCTGAACTGACTGAGCCACCCTGGCACCCCAATTTTGGCTTTTAACCTTCATACTAGCTTTATAAATGATTATATATTTACTTTATATTTACCTTTACTATATATTTACCTTCCCAGTGAGATTTATTGTTTCATATGTTTTCTTGTTACTAAATAGTACCCTTTCTTTTCTCTTTAACCTTTCTTGTAAGGCTGGTGTAGTGGCAGTGAACTCCTTTAGTTTTTGCTCGCCTGGGAAACTCTTTACCTCCCTTCACTTCTGAATGATAACTTTGCTGGATAGAGTATTCTTGGTTGGAAGTTGGCTTTCTTCCAGCACTTTGAGTATATTGTGCCACTCTCTTTTAGCCTGCAAAGTTTCTGCTGGAAAATCTGCTGATAGTCTTGTTGGGGGGGGGGTCCCTTGAATGTAACAAGTTGTTTTTCTATTGCTGCTTTTAATATTCAGTTTTTAGGGAATGTTAAAATAGCAGGCTGTTTTAGGTGGCTGAAAAACTAGAAAGGTCTTCCGTGTATGAGATACAGAAGATACTGGTTCTTTCCAACACCAGTGTCTCATTGGCTAGGGCTGTGGATAATATGGATGGGAATTTTTATCAGTTAGTGAATGATACAAGTTTCTCTTGACATCTAGACTTTCTCCACCTGAATTCAGGAATCAAATAGATTTGGGTAGTGAGGGATACTGAATTTTTGAAAGATGTCCAGTGAGCCCTTTTCAAAAAGCACAGGGACCCTCTGCCACCACCTAATATAAAGGATCAAGGGTAGCTCTATAAAATATTGGCTGGGGAAGATTTCAGTGATATGTATTTGTTTATTTATTTTTTAAATTGAAATATAATTAACATACAGTGTTATATTAGTTTCAGGTGCACAATATAATTAAAAAATTCTATACATTTCTCAGTACTCAGCAAGATAATTCCCTTTATCTATTTTACCCATTGCCCCCCCCCCACTTTCCCTATGGCAACCACCAGTTTGTTCTCTGTATCCAGTGATATTTAATATGTTTTTCAGCTTTTGTTGCACATTTTGATAGGTGTTCATCAGGAGGTTTTAAAGATAGGCTGACCATGAAATAAAGATTGCCATCAAACCTGTCATTAATATCAACTTCTCTGGGACCCACTCTAAATATATCTAGTTAACAAAGCATCAAGTATTAAAATGGTTAACATGAGTTTTGCACTATGATGTCTATTATGTTTATCTAAATGTATAATGTATTTATTTTGTTAACTTACTTTGAATCTGTGTCGTAAAGGAAGAGGCTACATTTTTCCCTTCCCACCCCATCCCCTTTGGGGCAGATACATTATTGTCCATAAAAGGATGCTAGAAGAAATAATATGTGAGCCCTAGCAGCATAATTTACTACTTTCTACTTCTCTCTCAGCTCCCTTGGCTCTTAATAGAGCTTGTGGGGCTTTAAGAAGAGTTCTTGAAAAGCTATAAACTGGGTAACCCATTTTACTTGAAGAAAAATAAAAATTAAGCGAAGATCACACTTCTTCAGTTGCTTTTAACAAACTTTTAAAGGTTTAGGGTTGCCTGTTTGCAGTTGCAGCTTCCAAGGGAAAATCATTTCTCAGGGAAAAATGTGAGCACCAAAAGAAATATAATTTTAAAAGAAATATAATTTCAAATTATTAGTAAAAATAAGGTTGAGCTCTTTTATTAACCTTGAACTGCTAAAATTACAGGGCACTAAATTATGACTATTGAGTGATTTGAGTAGTTAATAACTTTTTATGAAGACAACCTGATGAGTCCAACTTCACAGAAGAGAGAACATTCAGGGCTAAAAAGATCAAGTCTCCAGGCTGTGTCAATATGTCTTCTAACTACACTTAAAGAGAGGGGTTTGCTTCTTGATAATCCTCTGTTGAAGCCTCAGTTTGGATTTCCCCAACCTTGATCTAGTGCTGCTGGTCTGGGAGTCTTTTTTCTTTTTCCTTTTTAAGGTATCATTGGATTCTCTGATATCTATTCTTTTCCCTTTTGTGTTATATTAATTTTAACCTCTGTATTTGTTATGGTGTAGATAAAGTCTTGTAACAGAGAGATTTAAAATGCAGTACTTATGCAAGTTACATTTTATTTCTCTGTCATGTAACAGTCCAGGGTTGGTAGACTTTGTTCCGTGAAGGTCACTCAGAGACCTCTTCTGCTGGGGCATCCCAAATGCGTGGATTCCTTCTCTGGTTCTGAGGAGGCCATGTCCTTTAGCCTTGTCTACATGGCTGGAGACAGCTCCCCAGTACTATGTTTTCTGACCTGCTGGAAGGAAGAAAGGACACCTGGAGGACAAACAACTTGTTGTTTTTTTTTTTTAAAGATTTTATTTATTTATGTGACAGACACAGCGAGAGAGGGAACACAAGCAGGGGGAGTGGGAGAGGGAGAAGCAGGCTTCCCGCGGAGCAGGGAGCCCGATGCGGGGCTCGATCCCAGGACCCCGGGATCATGACCTGAGCTGAAGGCAGACGCTTAACGACTGAGCCACCCAGGTGCCCCAAGAAATCTGTTGATTTTTTTTTTTTTTTTTAAAGATTTTATTTATTTATTTGACAGAGAGAGACACAGCGAGAGAGGGAACACAAGCAGGGGGAGTGGGAGAGGGAGAAGCAGGCTTCCCGCGGAGCAGGGAGCCCGATGCGAGGCTCGATCCCAGGACCCTGGGATCATGACCTGAGCTGAAGGCAGACGCTTCACGACTGAGCCACCCAGGCGCCCCACAACTTGGTTTTTTTAAGGATGTGAAATGGAAATCGCACACGTTGCTTTCACTTATATACCAGTAGTCCAAAATAAGGCCTATGACCTAACTGCAAGGGAGGCTGGGAGATATTATCTGTCTCTGGGCATTTATGTACCCGGATAAGCCTATGACTGTGAAAGAAGGGAGAGCAGATTCGGGGGACATCTACCAGTCTGATGTGCCCCCAAGGGTGGCCTAATTTTTAAGATCCTGTACTACCTGCAGCAGGCCACAAAGTGGTACTGGTTGGTTCTCAGTACTTCAGTTTTCCTCTCCAAATTGGAGTTAATGATGCTAAAAGTAAACAATTATAGTTATTAAAAAGTATCACAAGGTACTTTAAACAAGTCATAAAAATAGTTATGTCGGTAGATAAAACTGAGTAGTATACAAACGCGGATGCATTTTTCCCAAGGCATGCTTCATTAATGGAGTTTTTAATGGGCTGCTTAAGAATTTTTAAAAAGATAAAATGAAGGCCACACGAATAGCATTTTCAACATGAAAATGCATATGGTCATCTATATAAGACATAGAAGGCAGCTAGCTTATAGATCAGAAACCTGTTCATTGTGCTTATGGATTAAGGACTTCCCATCTCAAAAGAAAATAATTGCAGGGCGCCTGGGTGGCTCAGATGGTTAAGCGTCTGCCTTCGGCTCGGGTCATGATCCCAGGGTCCTGGGATCGAGTCCCACATCGGGCTCCCGGCTCAGCGGGGAGCCTGCTTCTCCCTCTGACCCTCTCCCCTCTCATGCTGTTTCCCTCTCACTCGCTCTCTAAAAAATAAATAAAATCTTTAAAAAAAAAAAAAAAGAAAAGAATTGCAGAAAATTTAAGCCTAGAAGGTATTGCTGATGCTTATTCAGTTTCTTTCTTCCCTCTTTCCCTCTCTCCTTTCTTCCTCCCTTGTCCTTTAACAGATTTTTTGAGAACTGTGTGTTAAGAAGTATGCTGGGTGCTGGGGTTGCAGTTGGGATTCAGCATAAACCCAGTCCTTGCCAACATCAAATCTGTGGTCTAATGGAGGAAAGAAATATTAATCAGAATTAATAGACATAGTAATCATACAAATAAATATTGGCACATAAGTGTGACGAAGACTACGGAGAAGAACGGTGGCCCTGTGATAAGGCATGGAGGAGGGTTCGGGGATGGGAGTGGGAGCATTGGAGAGCCTGATGGTCTTTGTCTTTAGCTACAGAAGTTAGTCCACTTCCAGTAACAGTGTTAACATACCCAGATTTATTCCCGTCATTGTTTGTTTCCCTCTCCTTTGGTGCCATCCTTCATGTGGACTGCATTGTTGCTTACCCGTTTTTCCTGTCTGCTATTTTGGAAGTTACACTCTGTTTCTATGATTCTAGTTGTTCGCTCAGGAAATATCAACATGTATCCTCATCAAAGTCTGCAGTTAATAATGGTATCGTTGCCTTTCTTTTGAATAAGTCCTTCAACTCCAGTCATTTGTCTTTTTTTTTTTTTTTAAGATTTTTATTTTTAAGTAATCTCTGTGCCCATCATGGGGCCCAGACTCACAACCCTGAGATCAAGAGTCACATGTTCCTCCCACTGAGCCAGCCAGGCGCCCCTATTTTAGTGTCTTTTTTTTTGACAGAGAGCAGGAACACAAGCAGTGGAAGAGGCAGAGGGAGAAGCAGGCCCCCCGCTGAGCAGGGAGCCCGATGTGGGACTCGATCCCAGGACCCTGGGATCATGACCTGAGCCCAAGGCAGTCTATTAAACAACTGAGCCACCCAGGTGCCCCTATTTTAGTGTCTTTTTTAAAAGCTCCCAAGACCTTGATCTGTAACCATGCTTGTTTAGAACCACCCATAGATTTATGCCTCTCTTTGTCCATTCTTCTCCCTTTTTCCTGCAGTCATTATAATTTTTATTTTAAAAATGAATATTTAATACCCAAACTATGGAAAGTACATGGCCTGTTATTTTCTTTCCCTACTCAGACCTGTTGTCTCGGTTCACTCTTCTGTCTGAAATATAGGTTTGAAAATTTCCTTTAGTGAGGCTCTGTTGGTGGCAAACTCTGACAGCTTTTATTTGAAGATATCTTTATTTGGCTCTTGTCCTTAAAAGATACTTCAATCCTAGGTTGACAGTCATTGCCTCTGGACACGTTGAAGTTCTCTTCAGCTCCTACTTTGCTGCAGAGGCCAGTCATCAGCTGTGTTGACATTTATTCTTGATTCCTTGGGTCTAGAGTGGGTGTTGCGGTTCTGCATTAGTAATAATAACCTGTGGCTCATGCTGAAGCTGCTGGTCTGCAGACCACAGTTTTGGTACCAGTGGTTTGGTACCAGAACTCAAACGCTTTGTGGTGTTAAATGCATTTTCTTACAGGCTTGCCTCTGTAGTTAAAACTTAGACTATTAGTTTTTATTCTTTCAGAAGGTATTGAACAGAACAAGTAATAGAGTATAGCTATAAGGAACAAGCTTTAATAATAGAGAAATACCATAGAGCTTTTCTGAAACTTTTTTAAAAATTAAGTTAGTAAATCATAGTAGGGCTTTCTTTGATTCTTTTGTTATTTTTACCTGAGCCTATTTCTTTGTCTTTTTTTTCTTACCAGCTGTTTAGAAATTAAATGAGAGTTTCTCAGATAATCTTAATATTTATTCTAAAGTAAGCATATAAACAAGAATAGGATCTTAAAGATATTTATGTATTTACATTAGTAATGAGTAATTAGTAATTTACTAGATAATCTTTTCATTAGTTTACTTTGAGAATAGCTAAGAACAATGATCTTCAGAGGCTGTCTACTTTTGAAGTAATTTGATACTGTTTTTTTAACTAAAAGTAACACTATCAGATATTGACATCACCTTTAAGAATGTTCTAGATTCATAGTAAAGAATACTTATGACATACACTTTAATAATGCTTCTTTCTTTCCTTATATAAACAGGTCAGGGGCGCCTGGGTGGCTCAGTCGTTAAGCGTCTGCCTTCGGCTCAGGTCATGATCCCAGGGTACTGGGATCGAGCCCCGCATCGGGCTCCCTGCTCCGCGGGAAGCCTGCTTCTCCCTCTCCCACTCCCCCTGCTTGTGTTCCCTCTCTCGCAGTGTCTCTCTCTGTCACATAAATAAAATCTTTAAAAATATATAAATAAATAAATAGTTCAGCATTATGGTTATAAAACACTTCTTGTCTAGGAGATGGTTAGATTCTATCATTGCACTTGATTTTAATTTGACAATTAAGACTGTTTTAGAAGGTTAGCTACCAGGTTATACTTTAGCAGCTTGTTCTAGAATTCCAAGCTGTGTTTCAACTGTAGAAGTGTATGTTTTTTGTCTTTCTTTTTTTTAAAGATTTATTTATTTATTGGGGGCTGATGGGGGCGGGCAAAGGGAGAGAGAGAGAGAGTCCTAAATAGACTCTGCACTGAGTGTGGAGCCTGACATAGGGCTCCATCTCACGGCCCTGAGATCAGGACCTGAGCTGAAACCAAGAGCAGGATGCTCAACCAGCTGTGCCACCCAGGTGCCCTTGTCTTTAATTTCTGATACTTGTTTTTGCTTGGGGATATTTTGAATGTATTGCTATTTTGTTAGATTTTAACTCTAGAGTACAATATAACAACACCGTCCTTGTATCAGATACAAAATCTATATTCTAGTGGTTCAGTCTGTTACAGACTCTTCACTTTCATTATTAAAGACATTCCGTTTTATGAGTTTCACTTCTGTCTGATGAATAGCTACAGGAATAAAGTATTCTTGTATATATTAAAACTAAACAGGGAGTAAATAATATAATTGCTTCAAACAGTCTTTCAAAGCATATTTTATGGTAACCCAGGTTGTTGGACTAGGATGGTTACAGATAGGGATTAACAGACCTAATGAATAGAGCCAATCAGAACACAAAGAGAACGTGTTTGCTGTACAAAAAAATTGATGTAGCCATTTTGCACTTTATATTTTCTCTTGTCTTTTCCAAATGCTAGTCTTCTAACCCTTTAGTATGCGATACTTTTTTCTTTTCTTTTCTTTTTTTTTAAGATTTTATTCATTTATTTGACAGAGAGAGCACAAGATTTTTTACTTTTAAGTAATCTCTACACCCAGTGTGGGGCTCAAACTTACAACCCCGAGATCAAGAGTCCCATCCTTCTCCGACTAAGCTAGGCAGGCAACCCTGTGATACTTTTTTTTATGCACGGACAGCCTGTTCTAAAACAGGCTCCAGGCTAGGCCTATCTCTTCATAGTCAGAGACCCAGAATGTTCTTTAAGACATAAAAGGGAGCCTGCTATTGTCCCCATCCACACCCCCCAGTCTGAAGTCTCCCAGAGGCTCTTTGGACAGCGTTTCTCTATCTGGCCTCCTCTGGGGACCATCCCTTGCCTTCTGTCCAATGTCCAGCTTTCTCATTGATCACATGGACCCTGTATTCTGAGAGCATCTAATGGTGCCTTGCTGGCTCTTGTCGCATTGAGGGTGATATCTGGAACACTCCCTTGGAAAGAATTCTGAGCATGCCCCAGGGGTTTGGTTGGCAGATTCGGGCAGCTGGAATCTGTAAACTGGGTGTGGTGGCTTCTTGAGAGGGAACTGGGGTACTAGAAAAAGCATGCATGGCATCTGTAATCAAAGGATCAATGATTGAGTCTCAGCTGAGAACTCTGACCTTGTGTGGGGTGTCCTCTGCAGGCTGAGTGCCCTCATTTGTAGAATGGAATAATAACGGTCACACTTCCTAGGGGAGGCAAGGCTGCTTCAGTGATATAAAATGGTATGTGCGGTGGTGGTGCTTTCTTGAGGAAGACAGTTAAAGTGATGGCACCGTGGGCTATAAGGTGAATCAGGAGGATCTCCTTGAATTGGGGGGAAAACATTTTTACATTTAAAAAATTTGCCTATTGAAATGTGGCTCTAATAAAAGGTACAAACTTCCATTTTACTGCTTAACCTTTTTGCCCTCACTGTGTGTAACCTGGAGACAGTCCTTTGGTTTATTATAGCTTCAGCAACTTAAAACATTAGCTGTAATTATAATTCAATTCAAAGGACTGACAAGAGTTGCTCATTTTTATGTTTTTATGTCCTAGGACTGTCTCTCAATACTTAATTCTTAGCCATTTAGTCTGATACCCTAAAATTATTTGTGCTGTAATCTTTTGTGTCTCAAGATTTCCAGAAGTCTTTACTTTCTAGTGTTAATAATGTCATCTCCCTGTGCAGTCTTTCAGCTTCTCCCTGAGCTACTAGTATAGCAGAATTCCTTTTCCCTGTGAATGAAGCATCCAGTTTATTTGACTATCTTCCCCACTAGACAGTAAGCTACCTTGTGGTGTGTGTGTGTGGTGGTGGTGGTGTTTTTTAAGATTTATTTATTTGACAGAGAGAGAGAGACAGCGAGAGAGGGAACACAAGCAGGGGGAGTGGGAGAGGAAGAAGCAGGCTTCCCGCGGAGCAGGGAGCCCGATGCGGGGCTCGATCCCAGGACCCTGGGATCATGACCTGAGCCGAAGGCAGATGCTTAACGACTGAGCCACCCAGGCGCCCCTACCTTGTGGTGTTTGCCATAATATGTATGTGATGCTTAGCATAGTGCTTGGCCTATTATTTGTTACCTAATAGATCATTTCTGAACAATTGAATGAATTACTTAATGAATGGTATAGTATTCTGCATTTTACTTGGCTATTGATGTGTTTACCCCACTGAACTACTAATCTTTGGGGGCAAGGACCATGTGTTATTCATCCTTGTGTAGCCCAGCTTCAAGCAGAGCGCTGGGGACATAGTAAGTGAGCTGATTTACTCAACTTCTTAGGTAAATAGGATTTTACAAAAAATGCCATTTCCCGCCCAGAATACATTTACCACAGTTGATGGACTTGAAAATAGTGTCAGAAACTTATTTCAAGATCAGAACGGGACCATATAGACAGGGGCTAATTTGAATATGAAAGCACATTTGGATCAGAATTCTAAAAATAGATACTTCAGACTTTCATTTCATTTTGATTTGCCTGGACCCAAGTGAAAGGCACATCTGCCCTTATTAGCTTTTTAAAATTATTATTTTTTTAAGGGAGGTGAGGGGCAGGGGGAGAGGGAGAGAGAGAGAATCTTAAGCAGGCTCCACAGCCAGCCCAGAGACCCAGGTGGGGCTCAGTCTGACAACCCTGAGATCATGACCTGAGCCAAAATCAAGAGTCAGACTGAGCCACCTCAGTTTAACTGACTGAGCCACCCAGGTGCCCCCGCCATTATTAGCTTTAAAAAAAATTTTTTTGGGGGCGCCTGGGTGGCTCAGATGGTTAAGCGTCTGCCTTCGGCTCAGGTCATGATCCCAGGGTCCTGGGATCGAGCCCCGCATCGGGCTCCCTGCTCCGCGGGAAGCCTGCTTATCCCTCTCCCACTCTCCCTGCTTGTGTTCCTGCTCTCGCTGTCTCTCTCTCTGTCAGATAAATAAATAAAATCTTTAAAAAAAAAAAAAATTTTGGGGGGGGCGCCTGGGTGGCTCAGTCGTTAAGCGTCTGCCTTCGGCTCAGGTCATGATCCCAGGGTCCTGGGATCAAGTACCACATCGGGCTCCCTGCTCAGCAGGGAGCCTACTTCTCCCTCTGCCTCTCTCTCTCTCTCATGAATAAATACATAAAATCTTAAAAAAAAAAAATTTTTTTTTTTCAAATGTTGGAGTATAAAAATTAGCCAACCAGGGGCGCCTGGCTGGCTCAGTTGGTGGAGCATGTGACTCTTGATCTTGGGGTCATGAGTTTGAGCTCCACCTTGGGCACAGAGATTACTTTAAAAAAATTTTTTTAAAAAGCCAATTATCTGAAAACAGCATATCTGATTATAATCTATATTTTTTTTATTTTTAACCATTTTTACTGTATTGCACACATACAGAAAATGCACAAAATACAGACAACTTGGTTATTACTGAACAAACAGTTATGTATCTACCACTCAGGTCTGACTCTTCTCTTAAAGGTTACCCTGGAGATGACAACATACATCCTTGACTTTTTAAAATCTCACATTAACTGGTACTTTCATCCTCTTCCTGGGCGATGCAAGGATTTAAGATCAGTTCAGTTCTAATTATCTGCTCTTGATTTATATGCTATTGTCTATTTTGAATCTATTTCTGTTTTGCACTCATAAGTCATTATTACTGTTACTGTGTTATCAATATTCACAATTGCCAATATAATTTATCATTTCTGTTATTCTTCTTTCTTTGTACATCTTCAGCCTTTTATCTGACATCATTTTTCTTTTGCCCAAAGAATACCCTTCAATGCTTTCTTTACTGCTAAGCTTCTGGTGACAAATTCCCTCAGTTTTGTCCAAAAGTATATAACTCATTAATTTTCTTGTACTTTGTCTAATGGGTTAAACTCATCCACTGTGTTCTTGATTTGGCTACTGCAGTTTTTCATTCTAGAGCCTCTTTATTCTTTTCAAATCTGTCCTGTCCTTTTATTTATGATGCTAGTTGCCTGCCAAAATTCTTGTGTTTTTTTCTTTATCTCCTTGATTTTCATAAGCATGGCCACTTTAAAGGGCGTGCTTGCTAACTTCAATATCGAGAATACCTATGTTTCTCTTGTCTGTTCTTTCTGCTGATTCTTGTTATGAGAGTCTTGCCTTTTCCTATTTGCTGTATTCTGGACGTTGCATTTGAAAATTAAAAAAAAAAAATTCAAGGCGTAGGATGATATCTTTCTCCACCAGGATTTTAATAGCTTTTTATAGGGGTCTAGCACCTAGGGAGTGGCTTAATCCAGTTTCAAGACTCAGATGATGCAAGGCTGGGTTGTGTCCTTATAAAGATTTGTCTCCTTCTGGTTCACCTTCTTCCAGGGGTGAGGCCCCAGCAGGGTCTTAGGGCAAAGCCTGTGTCATCTCCCCCTCACCCCCACCCAGGAGGCCCTTGACTCCCTGGCCCAGCGAGGCTGTCAGGGGTGCTGCTCAGGCTCTTAGCTCTCATCAGTCTTTTCCAGAATCAACAAATGCCCCCTGGGGTATTTCTGCCTTCTCCTGGGTCTTGGACCAGTAATTCTTCACTGCCTCATTAGCTCTCACGCCTTCTCACAGACGTGGGTATTTTGTCCAGATTTCCTAGTTGTCCTCAGAGAGAAATTGGTTTGTATCACTTACTTGGCCATTATCAGAAGTGGCAGATCCCTGAATTATTATTATTTTATTTTACTCTTGACATTTCTCCCCTGAAATATCTACTTCCAAGATTTGACTTGAATGCCTGGCCAGGTTTACTTGTTGTTGGTCATCTTCTTTCTATTAATTGTTTTTTAGAGAATCAGGTTTAATAATAATATTTTATAACATTTTATATTAAAAATATTTTTGAAGTTTTAAATAATTGTTCCTAACTCTAAAAGTAGTTTATGCTCATGTTAGGCACTCTGGAAAATACAAAAAAAGGTACAATGGTAATTAAAGGTACAAGTCATCTGCAAACCTAGTCCCTGGTTTATATATAAAATTGTATGTTTTAGTGTTTTTAGTCTGTGATTTACACATGTGTACATACCACACATATAAATCATAGAATTGGAATCATAGAACATTTTTATACTGTAGTTTTCATTTAACATACTATGAACATTTTTATTGTTAACACTTTTTGAAATATGATTTTTAAAACTCAGGATTCTGTTATTTAGTAGCAATATTATTAAGCCATTCGCCTACTTGTGTTTCAAGTTTTCATTATAGATAAGTCTGCAGTCATTTTTGGATAGCATTTTCTGTGCAAATTTCTGACTGTTGTGTAATCATTATCTCAGCGGGTTTAAGTGTTATTAAGGTTCTCTTATTGAGGCTTTTAAAAAAATGAGCTGATAATTACATTTAACATTTTCAGTTGTTTAGATCAAAGCTGCAGATACCACTGTTCACTTAGATGTGATATATGATTTAAGGGTAAAGAGCATTTTGGATCCCTGGAGAATATACAAGGGCCTAACCATTTAAGTAATTGGACAGAAGTTGAATTTATTTACATATGGAAGTAATCATTGTCAAGAACAAGGAAAAAATATGGGACACCACGGGAACACTTTGTAAATGGAATGGGAACAGTTTGTCCACGGCCTACCAAAACAGACAAAGGAAGGCCAAGTGTAAGTGAGCATTAGCTGAACAAGATCACAAATATGCTCACTCTTTTTTTTTTTTAAGATTTTATTTATTTATTTGAGAGAGAGAGAGAGTGAGAGAAACATGAGAGGGGAGAGGGTCAGAGGGAGAAGCAGACTCCCCACTGAGTGGGGAGCCCGATGTGGGACTCGATCCTGGGACTCCAGGATCACGACCCGAGCCGAAGGCAGCCGCCTAACCAACTGAGCCACCCAGGCGCCCCGCTCACTCTTTCTTTTACATTTAGATCAGCTGTGGTCACTACGTAATCTGCTCCTGGCAAGTCCTAGTGTCTTCTTGGTTCTTATTTGCGGTGACATTTCATTCTTGATGATTGGATGATTTCCATTTTCTCTCTTTCAGAAAGTACTTCTTGCCCTGGGTTCTTGGCCTTTGACTTAATCTGACCTCTTCCATCTGGCCCTGTGTAGTAGCTACTTGAGCTACCGTGAGGGGTCCTCTCCCGGCGCCTTTGCACAGACCTTGGTCCGCAGGGATCGCCCTGTCCCCGTTCTGTTTTCACTGTATATATCACCCACGGCGTGCGACATTCCCACCCCACAGTAGAGGTTTTATGACACAGTCAATATGTGTCAACACACGTTTTTCTCATGAAAGTTTCCTTCTGTGATGAGAAGTGCGCAGTGGAGACCAGTCTTCTGTGGTGGGTAACGCCCTTATCATCACAGCTTTGGTTTAGGGATGTCCCCTCTCTCTGGACTATTTTGTGAAGAGCTAGGGCAGCTGGAAGGGCAGTGGGCCCCAGGGCCGTGGTCTGTGGCTCGTGAGGGCCGGGGGTACGGAGGAGAG
>NW_027822845.1:0-274 GCF_054177405.1 Leptonychotes weddellii | reverse complement strand
CATGTACTGCATGGAGCACTGGGTGTTATACGAAAACAATGGATCGTGGATCACTACATCAAAAACTAATGATGTATTGTATGGTGACTAACATAACATAATAAAATTAAAAACTAAAAAAAAAAAAAAAGTACCAAACTCTAAAATTCTCTGTTAGGTTTCAAAGGTGTGTGGGACTGATATTATATGTAAACTACCGTGGTGTATTTTTAAAACTAGTCTGACTGCCACTCTTCTGTTTCAGGTTTACTCCTGATTTCACAGCTTCTAGAGT
>NW_027822844.1:0-274 GCF_054177405.1 Leptonychotes weddellii | reverse complement strand
GTCTCTCTCTCTCTGTCAAATAAATAAAATAAAAATCTTTAAAAAAAAAAAAGAAATAAACTTCTTATGATCAATTGCATAATTACATTATATCTGTGAGCAGTGTGAAGTCATGAGTCACAACACAAATGTAGCCTAAATAAGCACATCTAACAAACTTTCTTCAGTAATATATCTTTTATCTGTTATACATTTTTTGATAGATACATTCACTATGCATCTAAGAATGTCAGCATAGGGACATGTATTCCACGAGATTAATGTGTAAAACTAC
>NW_027822843.1:0-274 GCF_054177405.1 Leptonychotes weddellii | reverse complement strand
TGGGGCGCCTGGGTGGCTCAGTTGGTTAAGCAACTGCCTTCGGCTCAGGTCATGATCCTGGAGTACCGGGATCGAGTCCCGCATCGGGCTCCCTGCTCGGCAGGGAGTCTGCTTCTCCCTCTGACCCTCCCCCTTCTCATGTGCTCTCTCTCATTCTCTCTCTCTCAAATAAATAAATAAAATCTTAAAAAAAAAAAAAGATAAATCTAGGGGCGCCTGGGTGGCTCAGTGGTTGGGCGTCTGCCTTCGGCTCAGGTCATGATTCCAGGGTCCT
>NW_027822842.1:0-274 GCF_054177405.1 Leptonychotes weddellii | reverse complement strand
TTTTGAGGCGCCTGGGTGGCTCAGTCATTAAGCGTCTGCCTTCAGCTCAGGTCGTGATCCCGGGGTCCTGGGATCGAGCCCCGCATCGGGCTCCCCGCTCCGTGGGAAGTCTGCTTCTCCCTCTCCCACTCCCCCTGCTTGTGTTCCTGCTCTCACTATCTCTCACTCTCTGTCAAATAAATAAAATCTTTAAAAAAAAATGTAATTTTTTTTTTATTAAAGAAAGTTACTATAGCTAATTCTAGAAGTAGAGACGTGAATAGGAAAACGTGAA
>NW_027822841.1:0-274 GCF_054177405.1 Leptonychotes weddellii | reverse complement strand
CCATGAAGAAGGTCCTGCCCATAGAGCAGACTCTCAGAAAAGGTTTGTGGCATGGACAGAAGACCAAATGAATGATGTGACTGGGTGAGCGCTTGCATATCAGAAGGACATTTTCAATTTCAAGGCCAATGAGGGGGGGCATTATTTCCCCTGGACTCATCTACGTTCTTATATTTATTTATTTTTAATTTTTTTTTTTTATATGACAGAGAGAGACACAGCGAGAGAGGGAACACAAGCAGGGGGAGTGGAGGAGGGACAAGCAGGCTTCCTG
>NW_027822840.1:0-274 GCF_054177405.1 Leptonychotes weddellii | reverse complement strand
TTACAGATGAGAGAACTGAATTACAGAAGGCTTATAAAACTTGCCACACACCTACTTAACTGGTAGAACTGAGATTTGAGCCCAGACAGGGAAAGCCAACTTCCTAGGCAACACATCCACCTGAATAGCTACTTGACATATTTTTAACAGAGCCCAAACTGAACTCTTGACCTAATCCTCCTGTTATTTTTTTTTTTTTAAGATTTTATTCATTTATTTGAGAGAGAGAGTGTAAGAGAGTGCGCACAAGCATGAGTGGCAGGAAGGGCAGAGG
>NW_027822839.1:0-274 GCF_054177405.1 Leptonychotes weddellii | reverse complement strand
GGGCTGCACCCCCCGAGACACTGCACTTCCTATTCTTGGGCTTATAGTGTCTTCTGGAATCTTATCGTAAAATCACCATTTTTCCGGAGCCGCTGATAACAACGGACCCCGACCTGAAAGACCATCCTTGTGACATCAGCCGTCAGTCCTGGGGAAGCGTGCCTTCAAAATCCAGTCCCAGGAAACACACCTTCTAACCACGATCCTCTGCCCTGGGCTTTGGCGTCACGTCCAACCCAAAGAGCTGGTGTTCCTCAGGCAGGTCTGGCTGGCC
>NW_027822838.1:0-274 GCF_054177405.1 Leptonychotes weddellii | reverse complement strand
GGGAAGGAGGTACACGCTCAGTAAGAATATGTCAGTACAGCTGAGTTGGGGACAGTTTTTCAGTATCTATTAACATTTTTTTTTTTTTTTAGATTTTATTTATTTATTTGACAGAGAAAGAGGGAACACAAGCAGGGGGAGTGGGAGAGGGAGAAGCAGGCTTCCCATGGAGCAGGGAGCCCAATGATGCGGGGCTCGATCCCAGGACTCCAGGATCATGACCCGAGCCGAAGGCAGACGCTTAATGACTGAGCCACCCAGGTGCCCCCTGTCT
>NW_027822837.1:0-274 GCF_054177405.1 Leptonychotes weddellii | reverse complement strand
TTCACAGGTGGATGCCCACCAACTCTTTTCTAGTCTTGTTTCCTCTAAATGTGATGACCAGTTATCAAGTCATTTATACACACACACTCGTGCATGTGCTCACACAATATTTACATCAATAGCTAATTTCATTACTGAAAATCATTTGTATCATCCTTGGTCACATAATACCCAGTGTTTGTTCTTCCACAATACACATCTTTGATATTAGGTGACATTAATTAGTATAAAAGGATGAAGAAATTTTGTCTCTAGCAAATTTTTCTTTATACAG
>NW_027822836.1:0-274 GCF_054177405.1 Leptonychotes weddellii | reverse complement strand
GAGCAGTGATTCAGAGAAGCTGCTGGAAGCCTCTAAAAAGCAAGCAAACAAAACAAACTCTCTAAAATGCAGCCGACAAAGACTGCTTAAAAGCGGCCAACTCCTCCTTGCAAGTGCTCCTTGGTTGGGTACGAGCGAGCACACACTCAGATGTCTGCAGAGACTGTCAGACAGCCAGGGGACAGTGACCTGGCCCGGGTGGGGGTGGGGGCGCTGCAGGGAGCGAGAGACCACGTGGCCCCCCTCAGAGTAGCCAGTGTCACCAGGAGGAAAT
>NW_027822835.1:0-2545 GCF_054177405.1 Leptonychotes weddellii | reverse complement strand
AGCCCAGGAATAAATCCCACTTGGTCGTGGTGAATAATCCTTTTAGTGTACTGTTGGATCCTATTGGCTATTATTTTGGTGAGAATTTTTGCATCCATGTTCATCAGGGATATTGGCCTGTAATTCTCCTTTTTGATGGGGTCTTTGTCTGATTTTGGGATCAAGGTAATGGTGGCCTCATAAAAGGAGTTTGGAAGTTTTCTTTCCATTTCTATTTTTTGGAACAGTTTCAGAAGAATAGGTATTAATTCTTCTTTAAATGTTTGGTAGAATTCCCCTGGGAAGCCATCTGGCCCTGGGCTCTTGTTTGTTGGGAGAGTTTTGATTACTGCTTCAATTTCCTTGGTGTTTATAGGTTGTTCAGGTTTTGTATTTCTTCCTGGTTCAGTTTTGGTCGTTGATACACCTCTAGGAATGCATCCATTTCTTCCAGATTATCTAATTTGCTGGCATAGAGTTGCTCATAATATGTTCTTATAATTGTTTGTATTTCTTTGGTGTTGGTTGTGATCTCTCCTCTCTCATTCATGATTTTATTTATTTGGGTCATTTCGCTTTTCTTTTTGATAAGTCTGGCCAGGGGTTTATTAATCTTATTAATTCTTTCAAAGAACCAGGTCCTAGTTTTGTTGTTCTGTTCTACTGTTCTTTTGGTTTCTATTTCGTTGATTTCTGCTCTAATCTTTATTATTTCTCTTCTCTGGCTGGGTTTAGGCCTTATTTGCTGTTCTTTCTCCAGGTCCTTTAGGTATAGGGTTAGGTTGTGTATTTGAGACCTTTCTTGTTTCTTGAGAAAGGCTTGTATTGCTATATACTTTCCTCTTAGGACTGCCTTTGCTGCATCCCAGATTTTGAACAGTTGTGTTTTCATTTTCATTTGTTTCCATGAATTTTTTAAATTCTTCTTTAATTTCCTGGTCGACCCATTCATTTGGATGCTCTTTAGCCTCCATGTATTTGAGTTCTTTCTGACTTTCCTCTTGTGACTGGGTTCTAGTTTCAAAGGATTGTGGTCCGAAAATATGCAGGGAATGATCCCAATCTTTTGGTACTGGTCGAGACCTGATTTGTGACCTAGGATGTGATCTATTCTAGACAATGTTCCATGGGCACTAGAGAAGAATGTGTATTCTGTTGCTTTGGAATGGAATGTTCTGAATATATCTGTGAAGTCCATTTGGCCCAGTGTGTCATTTAAAGTCTTTATTTCCTTGTTGATCTTTTCCTCAGATGATCTGTCCATTTCAGTGAGGGGGGTGTTAAAGATCCCTACTATTATTGTATTGTTGTCAATGTGTTTCTTTGATTTTGTTATTAACTGGCTTATATAATTGGCTGCTCCCATGTTAGGGGCATAGATATTTACAATTGTTAGATTTTCTTGTTGGATAGACCCTTTAAATAGGATATAGTGTCCTTCCTCATCTCTTATTATAGTCTTTGGTTTAAAATCTAATTTGTCTGATCTAAGGATTACCAACCCAGCTTTCTTTTGGTGTCCATTAGCATGGTAAATTGTTTTCCACCCCCTCACTTTCAATCTGGAGGTGTCTTTGGGTCTAAAATGAGTCTCTTGCAGGCAGCATATCAATGGGTCTTATTTATTTATCCAATCAGATACCCTGTGTCTTTTGATTGGGGCATTAACCCATATACATTCAGGGTATCTATTGAAAGATATGAATTTAGTGCCATTGTATTGCCTGTAAGGTGACTGTTACTGTATATTGTCTGTGTTCCTTTCTGGTCTATGTTACTTTTAGGCTCTCTCTTTGCTTAGAGGACCCCTTTCAAGATTTCTTGTATGGCTGGTTTTGTGTTTGCAAATTCTTTTAGTTTTTATTTGTCCTGGAAGCTTTTTATCTGTCCTTCTATTTTCAGTGACAGCCTAGCTGGTTATAGTATTCTTGGCTGCATATTTTTCTCATTTAGTGCTCTAAATATATCATGCCAGTCCTTTCTGGCCTGCCAGGTCTCTGTGGATAGGTCTGTTGCCAATCTAATGTTTCTACCATTGTAGGTTACAGACCTCTTGTCCCGAGCTGCTTTCAGGATTCTCTCTTTGTCTCTGAGACTTGTAAATTTTACTATTAGATGTCAGGGTATTGGCCTATTTTTATTGATTTTGAGAGGGGTTCTCTGTGCCTCCTGGATTTTGATGCCTGTTTCCTTCCCCAAATTAGGGAAGTTCTCTGCTATAATTTGCCCCAATATACCTTCTGCCCTTCTCTCTCTCTCGTCTTCTTCTGGGATCTCAATTATTCAAATATTGTTTCATCTTATGGTATCACTTATCTCTCAAATTCTGCCCTCGTGATCCAGTAGTTGTTTATCTCTCCTTTTCTCAGCTTCTTTGTCGTCCATCATTTGGTCTTCTATATCACTGATTCTCTCTTCTGCCTCATTTATCCTAGCAGTTAGAACCTCCATTTTTTATTGCACCTCATTAATAGCCTTTTTGATTTTGACTTGGTTAGATTTTAGTTCTTTTATTTCTCCAGAAAGGGTTTCTCTAGTATCTTCCATGCTATTTTCAAGCCCAGCT
>NW_027822834.1:0-274 GCF_054177405.1 Leptonychotes weddellii | reverse complement strand
TGTGTGTGTGTGGGGGGGGGTAGCAATTCTCACAACTTGGATGCTTCGTTGAAGCCCCAACATTTTTTTCTCGTCCTCAGCCAGGATAGTAACCTCCCCGCCATCTGGTCTGTGTTCCCTCCACCCCCACTTCCTGGGCAGAGGACAAAAGACAGGGCTGGAGCCTGGAAAGGTTGCCTCTGCCGGGCACTGCAGGGGTGGGGGCAGGCCCCCGATCCCCCAAATGTGTATTTGGTCCCCAAGAATTTGCCTTGGGACCCCAGATGACCTTGAT
>NW_027822833.1:0-274 GCF_054177405.1 Leptonychotes weddellii | reverse complement strand
GAAGTCCGGAATTGTGATGCCACCAGCTTTGCTTTTCTTTTTCAAATTCCTCTGGCTATGCGGGGTCTTTTCTGGTTCCATACAAATTTTAGGATTATTTGTTCCATTTCTTTGAAAAAAGTGGTTGGTATTTGGTAGGGATTGCATTAAATGTGTAGATGCTCTAGGTACCATTGACATCTTCACAATATTTGTTCTTCCAATCCATGAGGATGGAACGTTTTTCAGTTTCTTTGTGTCTTCCTCAATTTCTTTCATGAGTATTTCATAGTTT
>NW_027822832.1:0-274 GCF_054177405.1 Leptonychotes weddellii | reverse complement strand
TTGCATATTTAGTAATGTAAGTCAGGCTATGTTCAGCTTCTAGAGGTTCAGAAGTACTATGCATAGAAAGAAAGTCATCTAAAGATCTCAGTGAGCAATTCCAGGTTGATTTTGTTAAGACTGTGATATACACAATTTGGTAACTTAAACTTCAATCTCCTGTTGCTTAGATATGTTCTATAAGCAGCCTAGTTTAGGGCTCTCTATGTAATACACCTATTCCCTCCTCTGTGTCTTGGCCATTTATGTTTTACCTGAGAAGTTGCCTGACCAC
>NW_027822831.1:0-274 GCF_054177405.1 Leptonychotes weddellii | reverse complement strand
ATTATTCTTGGTGAAGATAAAATTTCCCAAGCATATACATTTTCTAATTATCTCACATGTATTTGCCCCCATATTAAATTTTGGAATAAGAATTATTTCTGTTACTATATTATTATTTATTGCAAGTGGTTTTTAATATTATTATTGATGTTGTGTTGTGTATAACTTTATTGAGAGTCTTTTATTTTTTTTTGACAGTCTTTTAGACATACTTTTAGGTTATGCTACTTTTATTTCTATTATCACAATACATCCACTATCAAATATTTATTCT
>NW_027822830.1:0-274 GCF_054177405.1 Leptonychotes weddellii | reverse complement strand
TCCAGAAAGTGGTCGCTTTTCTGATGAGAGAGTTGTTGCTCTTCTTTTCTTCCATCTCCTGTTGAGTTTGTAGGTGTTCCGAATGGTTTGATCCCTATCCAGCTGAATTCCTGAGAGGAGACGAAATCCAGGTCTCCTACTCCTCCGCCATCTTGCTCCGCCCCCAGTGAGAGGATTTCTAAGATCCCTTCAGACTCTAACCTTCTATAAACATCTGTAAGTTGGTGGCCCAGAAGAACCTTGAGCATCTTTTTATCCTGATACCCTGATAGTG
>NW_027822829.1:0-274 GCF_054177405.1 Leptonychotes weddellii | reverse complement strand
TTATGCACAAACAATGAATCATGGAACACTTCATCTAAAACTAATGATGTAATGTATGGGGATTAACATAAGAATAAAAAAAATCTTTAATTGGATATTTTCATGTATAGTAAGACAAAAGCACTCCAAAGCATAAATTCCAGGAAACAAGAAGGAAACATGTTCTTACTGACCCATGAAGAATTCTTGTATGTGAATATTCATGTGTGAAGAATTGAGACACTAACAGTTTGTTGTAAGAAACTAGGGCGATTCTCTTGAAGCTACATATGAT
>NW_027822828.1:0-274 GCF_054177405.1 Leptonychotes weddellii | reverse complement strand
GTCCCAAGTGAACTCCAGAAGGTGTTGCTGCCGAGAAGTCAGCGTGATGGGACCCTGCTCGCAGTCACACTCGCCCTTGGGCCATGCATCCAGGAGATGTTCTAAGGTTTAGCCACATGTACACATGTTCTACAGTTTAGTCAGATGGTTTACAGGAAATTAGGATGTTCCGATGATGTAGTGGAGATCTGGCCAGTCCTGAAGGCTGTTGCATGTGACTGGCCCACTCTGTCAGGAGCCAGCAGTTCTCACGTGCACCTGGATGGCCCGTGTT
>NW_027822827.1:0-274 GCF_054177405.1 Leptonychotes weddellii | reverse complement strand
TATTGAGGAGGGCACATTCTGCATGGAGCACTGGGTGTTATGCACAAACAATGAATCATGGAACACTTCATCTAAAACTAATGATGTAATGTATGGGGATTAACATAAGAATAAAAAAAATAAACAAACAAACAAAAAAATTTCCCAGTCTGAGAATGCTGTGAAACTATGGGTGGGGGGTGGCCAAGGGTATCTATGTTCCCTTCCTTGGAAGGTTTCTAAATGGAGGTTAGTTTCCTCCGAATTCAGCCAAATGGAAAGACAGATCTTTTGG
>NW_027822826.1:0-274 GCF_054177405.1 Leptonychotes weddellii | reverse complement strand
GGCGCCTGGGTGGCTCAGTTGGTTGGGCGACTGCCTTCGACTCGGGTCATGGTCCCGGGGTCCTGGGATCGAGTCCCGCATCGGGCTCCCTGCTCTGCGGGGAGCCTGCTTCTCCCTCTCCCACTCCCCCTGCTTGTGTTCCCTCTCTCGCTGTGTCTCTCTCTGTCAAATAAATAAAAAATCTTTAAAAAAAAAAAAAGAAACATTTCACGTATATTATGCCAGAGGTTGCGTTTGAAGACAAATGTGTTACCATTTGCAAATTACCAAATGG
>NW_027822825.1:0-274 GCF_054177405.1 Leptonychotes weddellii | reverse complement strand
CGCCTGGGTGGCTCAGTTGGTTAAGCGACTGCCTTCGGCTCAGGTCATGATCCTGGAGTCCCGGGATCGAGTCCCGCATCGGGCTCCCTGCTCAGCAGGGAGTCTGCTTCTCCCTCTGACCTTCCTCCTTCTCATGCTCTCTGTCTCTCATTCTCTCTCTCTCAAATAAATAAATAAAATCTTTAAAAAAAAAAAAGAAAAAAAAAAGAATCAGTTGTTTTATTAAGTCAAGCTGGTCAGCAACTTAATTGGCCCATATTAGTGAGACTTCATT
>NW_027822824.1:0-2545 GCF_054177405.1 Leptonychotes weddellii | reverse complement strand
CAACAGATGAATGGATAAAGAAGATGTGGTCCATATATACAATGGAATATTACTCAGCCATCAGAAAGGATGAATACCCAACTTTTACATCAACATGGATGGGACTGGAGGAGATTATGCTAAGTGAAATAAGTCAAGCAGAGAATGTCAATTATCATATGGTTTCACTTATTTGTGGAACATAAGGAATAGCATGGAGAACATTAGGAGAAGGAAGCAAAAAATGGGGGGGGGAATCAGAGGGAGAGATGAACCATGAGAGACTATGGACTCTGAGAAACAAACAGGGTTTTAGAGGGGAGGGGGGATTTGTTAGCCAGGTGATGGGTATTAAGGAGGGCATGTACTGCATGGAGCACTGGGTGTTATATGAAAACAGTGGATCATGGATCACATCAAAAACTAATGATGTATTCTATGGTGACTTACATAACATAATAAAATTTAATAAATAAATAAATAAATAAACATACCCGATGGAGAACTTAAAGCAGTAATCATGTGATACTTACTGGGCTTCAGAAGAGAATAGAAGGATTTGTCTGGTCCCAGGAATTCAGCTGGATAGGGATCAAACCATTCTGAACACCTACAAACTCAACAGGAGATCCAAGAAAAGAATAGCAACAACTCTCTGAACAGAAAAGTGATCACTTTCTGGAACATAGGACGTACAGAGAAGAGAATCGGAGGCGATATTCCGGAGGATAGACGGCAGGGGAGGGGGCCTCCGTCGGCCACTCTGGCAAGTGATAGAGCCGTGGAACACAAAATTGGAACTTTTAGAAGTCGGCTCCGCTGAGGGACGTCGCGCCAGTGGCTAAGCGGGGGGGTGGACAGTGTGGTCTCAGGACCCTCGGGGTCACAGAAAGTCCGGGGGTGCCTGAGTGCAGCAGCTCCCAGGTATCAGAGTGGAGAAGCCGGCTGCAGGGACGGAGCCCAGGCACGGGCTCTCAGCTCGGGGTTGTTATAAACCATGATCTGTGGCACAGTCAGGCCCCTGCTCCTCCAGCAGGGACCCAACAAGCGGCAGATCCAGGGAGACACCCCTTTCTCCCCCAGGAGGAGCGGCGTGGAAGCACACCACAGGGATCTGCTGGGTTTGGAGACTCCACACAGGGTTGTGTGCCAGAGATAGAAATGCTCGGTCACAGGCCAGGGGAGCATGGAGTGTGGCTGGAGACTGGGGAGAGGGGAGTGATTGACTGCTTTTCTCTGGGGGCTCACTGAAGAGCGGGGCCCTGAGCTCTCACCTCCTCTGGGGTGGAGATTGGGAGGCCACCATTTTCACTCTCATCCTCCAAACCTGTACAGAAAGCTTTCAGGGAACAAAAGCTCCTGAGAGCAAACCTGAGCCGATTACTTAGCCTGGACGGGCAAGGGCAGGGCCATTCCGCCTCCGGCAAAAGCATTTGGGAACCACAGCAACAGGCCCCTCCCCCAGAGGTTCAGTGAGAACAGCCAGCCAAGACCAAGTTTACTGATCAATAAGAACAGCAGAACTCCAGCACTAGGGGCATAATGCACATAGAATCCACGGCTTTTTCCCCATGATTCTTTAGTCTTTCAAAGTGAATTTTTTTTACCTCTCCTTTTTTTTTTTTTTTGAATTTTTCTTTTTCCCTTTTTCAACCAACATCTTCTCAATCCCTTTTTAAAAAACATTTTTATTTTTCATTTTTAGAGTCATATTCTACCCCTTCATAGTAGTTACCCTTATTTTTGGCATATATATATAAGTTGTTCTCTCTTTAAAATGTTGAGATAGTTTCTTCTAACAGATCAAAATATACCCTAAATTTCTAGTGTATGGTTTTGTTCTACTCTCCTGCCTGATCACATTCTCTCCCTTTTTTTCTTTTTTTTAAAATCCTCTTCTTTCTTTTTTCAAACAACTTCTTATCTATTCTTTTATAAAATTTTTTATAATTTTCCTCTTTACAGTCATATTCCATCCCTTCATCATATCAACCCTTATTTTTGTACATATATAAGTTTTTCTTTCTTTAAATTTTGGGAGGCACTTTCTTCTAACAGACCAAAATACACCCAAAATGTAGTGTGTGGCACTGATCTATGCACCAACCTGATCATATTTGATCATATTCTGGGTTTTTTCGTTTTGTTCTGTTTTTGTTTGTTTTTATCTTTTTCTTTTTCTTGTTTTTTTCTTTTTCTTTTTTCTTTCTTTCCCTTTCTTTTCCCCCAGCTTCAGGTCTTTTCTGATTTGTTTAGAGTATATTTTCTGGGGACGTTGTTACCCTGTTACCATTTTGTTCTCTCATTCATCTATTCTCCTCTGGACAAAATGACAAGACAGAAAAAATCATCTCAACAAAAAGAACAAGAGGTAGTACCGACTGCCAGGGACCTACTCAATACGGACATTAGTATGATGTCAGATCTAGAGTTCAGAATCATCACTTTAAAGATACTAGCTGGGCTTCAAAAAAGCATGGAAGTTATTAGAGAAACCCTTTCTGGAGAAGTAAAAGAACTAAAATCTAACCAAGTCAAAATCAAAAAGGCTATTAATGAGGTGCAA
>NW_027822823.1:0-274 GCF_054177405.1 Leptonychotes weddellii | reverse complement strand
TCTTTGTATATGATCAAAGCTAAATTGGTATCAATTGAAACGAGCTTGTTATAAATTTAGAATATTAATTGTAATCCCCAGGGTAATCAATAAGGAAGTAACTAAAAAATGTACAGAAATAGAAACTAGGGGACTGGGGGCGGAGCAAGATGGCAGAGGAGTAGGAGACCTGGATTTCGTCTCCTCTCAGGAATTCAGCGGGATAGGGATCAAACCATTCTGAACACCTACAAACTCAACAGGAGATCGAAGAAAAGAAGAGCAACAACTCTCT
>NW_027822822.1:0-274 GCF_054177405.1 Leptonychotes weddellii | reverse complement strand
TCAAACAATTTGTATCTAAAATATATAATGAATTGTTACAACTCAAAAAAAATAACACCCAATAAAAATAAACAGGAAATTCAACACACATGTCACAGAGATATACAAATATCCAATAAATACATGAAATAATGCTCAATATTATTAGTCATCAGTGAAATGAAAATATAAACCACTTTGAGATACCCATAAATGTCTACCAGAATGACTACATTTAAAAGGCAGTCATTTAAAAATATTATCAAAAATATGGAGCAAGGGGAAGTCTCAAACG
>NW_027822821.1:0-274 GCF_054177405.1 Leptonychotes weddellii | reverse complement strand
CAAATCAGCAAGGAAGCAGTCAAACTGTCACTATTTGCAGAAAACATGATACTCTATGTAGAAAACCCAAAAGACTCCACCAAAAAATTGCTAGAACTGATACATGAATTTAGCAAAGTAGCAGGATATAAAATCAATGTACAGAAATCTATTGCATTTCTATACATTGATAATGAAGCAGCAGAAAGAGAAATCAAGGAATTACAATGGCATCAAAAACCATAAGATACCTAGGAATAAACCTAATCAAAGAGGTAAAAGATCTGTACTCTGT
>NW_027822820.1:0-274 GCF_054177405.1 Leptonychotes weddellii | reverse complement strand
TTTATGTTACTAATTAGAAACCATCAGTAATGGGGCATTTACAAATTAGTTTGGAATGGGAATTATTCTCTGAATTTTTAATTGTTTAATGCAGAAGGAGTAACGAACTTTTTTTTTTAAATATTTATGAAAACAGGGAAAGAAGGGACTTGTATTAATGAAAAATCTTCTTGGCTATAAAATTCTCAGGTCACTGAGTAGATCTAAAAATAACTTGTGTTATAGAAATACAAAATAGATTTCCTCTCTCAATCTACTCCTACCAAACCTGATC
>NW_027822819.1:0-274 GCF_054177405.1 Leptonychotes weddellii | reverse complement strand
TTTTAAAAATAATTCCATGTGACTACCAATTCAACTTAGGTCTTAAAAGAAAATCATTGCACAGATAGAAATAATGAAAACAATACATCCAATACTTCTTTGTGTTGAACAATTTTATTGAGGATGAAAGGACACTCACTCTTTTGCTTTGTTACTTGGCAATCTATATGTAATGATTTGGGGCTATTGCAGATAGGAGTTCCAGGCCACTCTCTCAGCCCCCCCTTTTTTTAAAATTTTTTATTGTTATGTTAATCACCATACATTACATCAT
>NW_027822818.1:0-274 GCF_054177405.1 Leptonychotes weddellii | reverse complement strand
TGGGTGGCTCAGTCAGTTAAGCGTCTGCCTTTGGCTCAGGTCATGATCTCAGGGTCCTGGGATCGAGTCCCACATGGGGAGCCTGCTTCTCCCTCTGCCTGCCGCTCCCCCTGCTTGTGCTCTCTCTGTCAAATAAATAAAATCTTTAAAAAAAATAAAAATAAAAAATAATATTCCTGGATGTTAAAATCTCATCTCAGGTTTTATTCCACAAAAAACTTAAAATACTGGGGTTACATGCAAGTTCTGGGATAAAGTCCTGATCCAGATCAAC
>NW_027822817.1:0-274 GCF_054177405.1 Leptonychotes weddellii | reverse complement strand
TTAAATCGCTACTTATAGGTAGAAAAACTGAGCAATGTATCTGGTATATTATTTAAGGATTTTTGAGGGTTTTGCCTGAAGTGTCACAAAGTGTCCTAGAAAGGCCTCTATTCTTCTGGTTTATGGATAGATGCTGAGGCTCACTAATGTCAGATACTCCCAAGCAGACGCCTCTGGGAACCAAGAACTGTGCTGGGAGCCATAAACTGTCCCACTGGACAAAGATTCCCTTTCTAGTTCCTCACCCCCTCTGTCACCCCATCTTACTCTAGAT
>NW_027822816.1:0-274 GCF_054177405.1 Leptonychotes weddellii | reverse complement strand
CCAAACAAACCTCCTATCGGATAAATTATTATTATTTTTTTTAATTTTATTTATTTATTTATTCATGAAAGTCAGAGAGAGAGAGAGAGGCAGAGGCAGAGGGAGAGAAGCAGGCTCCCCGCCTAGCAGGGAGCCCGATGCGGGACTCGATCCCAGGACCCTGGGATCATGACCTGAGCCGAAGGCAGAGGCTTAACCACCTGAGCCACCCAGGCGCCCCTCGGATAAATTATTAACAGCACAAAGACACATCCTGTTTTGCAAACTACTGATT
>NW_027822815.1:0-274 GCF_054177405.1 Leptonychotes weddellii | reverse complement strand
GTAATATTATTGGGGTGACACACTACTATCCTCATTAATATATAAATTTTGTTAGTAAGAAAGGAGAGAGTTAATGATGGCTGAGAACTTAGCAGTCTTTGCTCCAAGTAACTTTATAGTTACTTTTAAAAGCTGTTGAAGCATTTTGCTATTTTTAAAATGTTTTTTAAGAAACAATTTTATTTATTTATTTATTTTTTATTTTTTTTAAAGATTTTATTTATTTGACAGAGAGAGACACAGCGAGAGAGGGAACACAAGCAGGGGGAGTGGG
>NW_027822814.1:0-274 GCF_054177405.1 Leptonychotes weddellii | reverse complement strand
TATGCACAAACAATGAATCATGGAACACTTCATCTAAAACTAATGATGTAATGTATGGGGATTAACATAAGAATAAAAAAAAATATAAAAAAAAAATAACACATTCCTATTATTAGCAATATAATAACATACATTCCCATGGTGGAAAAGACTATGATAAACAGAAATTTTCCCTTTTTACTCTATGGATTTCTGCATATTATTTTCACGTGGAAATTACTTCGTGTGTGTGTGTTTAGTAGAAAACTCCAGGTGCAATTTTGTGTCCAGTTTC
>NW_027822813.1:0-2546 GCF_054177405.1 Leptonychotes weddellii | reverse complement strand
TTTTTTTTTAAAGATTTTATTTATTTATTTGAGAGAGAGAATGAGACAGAGAGAGAGAGCACGAGATGGGGGAGGATCAGAGGGAGAAGCAGACTCCCTGCTGAGCAGGGAGCCTGATGCGGGACTCGATCCCGGGACTCCAGGATCATGACCTGAGCCGAAGGCAGTCGCTTAACCAACTGAGCCACCCAGGCGCCCAGAAAACATTTCTTTTTAATGTCTCTAAAATAGGTGAATAAATAGCAGTCCCATAGTTTATGCAATGCTAATATTAATGAGAGGAAAAATGTCAACTCCAAATCATAGAATATAAACCATTAAACAGAATTGCAAGAAACAATGTTTCTTAGAAACAAAACAATTATCTCAACATTTGCTCAGAAGATATCATCCCTAAATATGTGTGTGAAGACCAAACCACTGTTTGTCTTTTTTAAGAGCTACAAGATGAGTTTTAGGAACATGATCATTAGATGTTCTAGCACTGTTTGGCAGGAATTCATGCTTGTTATAGAATAAATTATTCTTTCTGATTGGCTTTGTGGGCGCTTGTTTATACTCAGATGAATTAATTAATTATGCAAACAATCAATTATACAACTATTTTAATATGTAAACTATGTGCTGGTCTGTGCCTATGTAAGACGGCTTATGTCTACACTGTTTTCTAATCTATTGAAGGTGGGTAAATAAATATATATGTAAGTAAATCAAGAAAATATTTACTGAGCTCCTACTATATATCTTGTACTGTGTGAGGCCCCAGAGATTAACAGCAACAACAAAAGACATGGTTATTGCCCTCAAAGAGATTACAGTTAGCTGGAGGTAAAAAAATGAATAGACAATGAAAATATATCATGTACACAAAAGAAGTTCGGTGAAAGCTAGTCTGTGACACAGGTCACAAAAATAACAAAATCACATCATTTCAGGATTCCAGAGAAAGAATTAGGGCCCTACTTCTTTTTCGGCAAAGAGCTGAAGGGAGTCGGTGAGATTGTGCACCTTCAGAAGAGCTTGCTGGTTCTCTGCATCAACCACTGGGCTGAGTCATGGCCCTTTGGGTACTTCCCTGCCTGTAATCATGTCTCCAAAAGTTGGAGTTGGTTTCTTGTAGAGTCATCAGAAATAGCTTCTATTCATATCCAAGACTCTTGCTTTTAGCTTAGGGACTCGTCCTTCCATATGACTTTTGAAAGCATTCTGTCAAATTGCATGCTGTTAGCATAGTAGGGTGGACTGATTTTTTTTTTTTTTTTTGCATTAAGTATTTGGTCTCTGTTTGGTTGCTTTTGTCATAGAATAAAAGTAGAGTGGGGGTGAAAGTGTTCAGAGCAAGTTAGGCTGATGATCAAAGGCCATCAAGATGTGTTCTGATACCCGGAAAAAGGTCGTACCTTCAGTATGACTTTTTTCCCTGATCATCTGTTTTATTAAACAGTCAGAATCATAGGAGTCCTACATCACAGCTCTTTATGGATTATTAAGCATTTTCCTACATTACCTCGTCATACAACAAGCCTACAAAATAGGGTGGGCAGCCTTTTGTCCTTCTCTGACAGATGGGAAAGCTGAGAGACAGCATGTTTATTTAGTTTGTTCAATATCCCATGTAGAGTAAAGACCAAGCTGAGAGTACAACCCAGTTATTTCAGGCTCCAAAATCTTTGCTATTTTCGCTGCAGCACACCAGCTTCATGAAGTGCTATCTCAAACCCTCTAGTGCCTTGTTTGCTGCTTTTCTTGTCTTCCACCTCTCCACTCCTTCTCTTTATCCCTTCTCTTCCTGCCCCACCTTTCCCTTCCTCACTCCACTCTCCATTTCGAATTCTTTGCCTTCTCTTCCCTTTCCTTTCCTTCCTCTTCTGCCTCTTTTTCTCCTTCTGCTTGAATTTACTGCTAGACTGACACTGGCCGCTGAGGGAGCATCAAACTGATCAAACTGTGCACCGCCCCCCAACTTTAATGGTTTGGATCAGGAGGGCCCTTGATCTGAAAGAAGTGTATCGGAAAGGTCATATTCATTGTAAAATCATAAACCAGGATATGTAGAATACCTTGGTTGGAATGGAAATTCGATTATTTCTGGTTCTTCCACTGGGCTGTTGGTTTTTCCTTAGGCCTAATATTCAAACTATGAAGGGCAAGGGGCTGGCAGCCAAGGCAGCAAGGAACACCTTCATTGAGAAAGAGCAGAGGAGAAGAGATACCGTTCTTTATAAATTGACAGTGCTTGCAAACAGTTCCCAATGTTATTTTCTGTCTGCTCCTGCCCATTTCTGGGAGAATCAGCTCAAAACAAGGCCAACTGGGAACATCTGTGTATGAAGCATAACAAAAATTCCATGTGTCACGTATGTGACACAGATGATGTAAGAATGACTTTATTGTTGGTGCCCTGTAATTACAGTCTTGGAAGAAGAACTAAGAAGCAAGAAACTGAACAGAAAAGTCATACTAAGCACAATATTCCCATTCTTCTTTTCTAAACATGAAATAATGAACCTTCCACTTCTTCTGCTTATTTTGTTTCTGCCTTTTTA
>NW_027822812.1:0-274 GCF_054177405.1 Leptonychotes weddellii | reverse complement strand
CTCTTGCTTGTTGCCAGAACCTCAGTGGTATTTGGCGGCATCACAGGCAGCAGAGACACCAGGGAACCCTCCCTTAAGGAGGTGTGACTCACCAAAGGTGAGAATGGCCAGATAGTAATGACGCAAAAGCCTTGGAGATGAACTTGCCAATTAGTATGGAAAAGAATGAGTCCCCAGGGGTTCCAGAACTCTGAATCCATCCCTTCTCTTTCAGAGCAGCAAGAATTTTGGAGACAGCCTGGAGCCCCTTATGAAGCAGGAGAGTCATGGTGGG
>NW_027822811.1:0-274 GCF_054177405.1 Leptonychotes weddellii | reverse complement strand
GTGACAGAATTTTGATAAAACCTAGTTTACTCAAAAAGGGGGAAGTTATTGGTTCACATAACCAACCTTCAGCAAGTTCAAGAGTGCACCTGAGACCCTTGGATGACTAGAGTTAGGAACACGAGCTGCATCTAAATTTGCTCTTTCAGAACTAAAGTAGTTAAGTATGATGGAAATTGTTCTTTTTTTTTTTTTTTTTTGATTCTTATGTTAATCCCCATACATTACATCATTAGTTTTAGATGAAGTGTTCCATGATTCCTTGTTTGTGCAT
>NW_027822810.1:0-274 GCF_054177405.1 Leptonychotes weddellii | reverse complement strand
GACCAGCATTAGTCTCATTATTCAGATGAGGAAATTGAAGCTCAGGGATGTTAATTAACTTGCCCAAGGCCACATATCTGGTTAAGGGGTCCAACATAACCTAGGAAATTCCAAAGAATTTCTTTCGCTGTTCTGTACTCATTCACTCACTCAACAAATATTTATTGATCTGTGTGTGCCAGGAGCTCTGCTAGGAATGCAGGACACGCTCTACACAAACCCCTTCTCTCTGCTTTTTGTGACTGAGCCTCGGGAGTTGGGTTAGAGGGCTTTT
>NW_027822809.1:0-274 GCF_054177405.1 Leptonychotes weddellii | reverse complement strand
GGGACTCGATCCCGGGACTCCAGGATCATGACCTGAGCCGAAGGCAGTCGCTTAACCAACTGAGCCACCCAGGCGCCCATTCTCAGTTTATACTTTTGTTACCATGAAGTCTAAGCTAAAATATGGCAGATTAATGAAAGGGAACCGACTGTGGTGGAGACAACCACACTTTGAGGCCAAGACAGTCCTGTCCACATTGGGGTGGCCAGAGAGGCGGCACCTCTGGGTTCAAATCCCACCTCCCCCATTTTTGCCACTGTGATAAGACAGAGAT
>NW_027822808.1:0-274 GCF_054177405.1 Leptonychotes weddellii | reverse complement strand
GCTGTTCTGGAATCTGCAGAAACACTGAGGTCACCAACGTCCCAGAAATAGGCATTCTTGAAGAGTGACGGAGAGTAAGGAGACACGCAACGTGCCTCACTCGTGACCCTGGACTGGATGCTTCTGCTCTTCAGGACGTGAGAGGCACAATTGGAACTTGAAGGCGAAGACTGTACAGGAATCCTTGTTCTTAGAAATCGCTGTCCCCGTTGGTTCAACATCCACAAATCAATCAACGTGATATAATACATTAACAAAAGAAAGAACAAGAATC
>NW_027822807.1:0-274 GCF_054177405.1 Leptonychotes weddellii | reverse complement strand
GGGTGGCTCAGTTGGTTAAGCAACTGCCTTCGGCTCAGGTCATGATCCTGGAGTACCGGGATCGAGTCCCGCATCGTCCCGCATCGGGCTCCCTGCTCGGCAGGGAGTCTGCTTCTCCCTCTGACCCTCCCCCTTCTCATGTGCTCTCTCTCATTCTCTCTCTCTCAAATAAATAAATAAAATCTTAAAAAAAAAAAAAGATAAATCTAGGGGCGCCTGGGTGGCTCAGTGGTTGGGCGTCTGCCTTCGGCTCAGGTCATGATTCCAGGGTCCT
>NW_027822806.1:0-274 GCF_054177405.1 Leptonychotes weddellii | reverse complement strand
GTCGGCTAATGAAAGCAGCAACAGTAGGTGCTCTTTGCTCCGGCAGCCATGATTCTAGTAGCTTAGCGGTAGGGACTCAGGCATGCAGCAGTGCTGGTAACCGAGCCTCTGGCACCACACGCAGCAGCTAACGGCTCGTCCAGCAGGGGCGCTTTCTGCGCAGAAGCAACTACTACCATCCTAGGATAGCATTGGTGAATGTGCAACAGGTACTTGAAACAAACGTGAATTCTGGAGTTCTTGGCTTTAGTGTTCCATAGATGCTCCTTAGGTC
>NW_027822805.1:0-274 GCF_054177405.1 Leptonychotes weddellii | reverse complement strand
TTCTTTGCCTATTTCCTATTTGGTTGGTAATTTTCTTGATTACGCCTTGGTTATGTGGCTTGCCTTTTATTTTGTTTAATGGTATCTATTGATGTAAAGAATTTTAAATTTTAATGTGTTTAAATGCATTCATCTTTTTTATGGTTTGTTTTTCTTGTCTAAAAAATCCTTTCTTAGGGCGCCTGCGTGGCTCAGTTGGTTAAGCGACTGACTTCGGCTCAGGTCATGATCCTGGAGTCCCGGAATCGAGTGCCGCATCGGGCTCCCTGCTCGG
>NW_027822804.1:0-274 GCF_054177405.1 Leptonychotes weddellii | reverse complement strand
TGCATATAACACCCAGTGCTCCATTCAATATGTGCCCTCTTTAATACCCACCACCAGGCTAACCCATCCCCCCACTCCCTCCCCTCTAGAACTCTCAGTTTGTTTCTCAGAGATAGTAGTCTCTCGTGGTTTGTCTCCCTCTCCGATTTCCCCCCCTTCATTCTTCCCCTCCTGGTATCTTCTTCTTTTTTTTTTTTTTAACATATAATGTATTATTTGTTTCAGAGGTACAGGTCTGTGATTCAGCAGTCTTACACAATTCACAGCGCTCACC
>NW_027822803.1:0-274 GCF_054177405.1 Leptonychotes weddellii | reverse complement strand
TGGATTCTTTGTTCTTTGGGTGTTGAGTTTGATAAGTTATTTATAGATTTTGGATACTAGCCCTTTATCTGATACGTCATTTGCAAATATCTTCTCCCATTCTGTCGGTTGTCTTTTGGTTTTGTTGACTGTTTCCTTTGCTGTAAGGAGCCACAGATTCTTAAAAGGAAGCTCCAATGGATATTGATTGGCAAGGGGAAAAAATCTTGTCCTTGAGATGTTTATCTCTAGAACCATCCCTCCAGAACCCCTCTGTCCCCTAGTACTTGACCCC
>NW_027822802.1:0-2546 GCF_054177405.1 Leptonychotes weddellii | reverse complement strand
GGTCTGTTAGAAGAAAGTGCCTCCCAAAACTTTAAAGAAAGAAAAACTTATATATGTACAAAAAATAAGGGTTGATAGCATGAAGGGATGGAATATGACTGTAAAGATGGAAATTATAAAAAATTTTATAAAAGGAATTGAGAAGAAGTTGTTTGAAAAAAGAAAGAAGAGGACTTAAAAAAAAAAGAAAAAAAAGGGAGAGAATGTGATCAGGCAGGGGAGTAGAAAAAAACCATACACTAGAGATTTAGGGTATATTTTGATCTATTAGAAGAAACTATCTCAAAATTTTAAAGAGAGAATAACTTATATATATATGCCAAAAATACGGGTAACTACTATGAAGGGATAGAATATGACTTTAAAAATGAAAAATAAAAATCTTTTTTAAAAAAGGGATTGATAAGATGTTGGTTGAAAAAGGGAAAAAGAAAAATTAAAAAAAAAGACAGTTTAAAAAAAATTAACTTTGAAAGACTACAGAATCATGATAAAAAAAGCCATGGGTTCTATGTGCAGTATTCCCCTAGTGCTGGAATTCTACCGTTCTCACTGATGAGTAAACTTGGTCTTGGCTGGCTGTTCTTGCTGATCTTCTGGGGGAGGGGCCTGTTGCCATGGTTCCCAAATGTCTTTGTCGGAGGCGGAATTGCCTCACCCTTGGCCAGTCCGGGCTAAGTAATCTGTTCGGGTTTGCTCTCGGGAGCTTTTGTTCCCCGTAAGCTCTCCGTACAGCTTTGGAGGTCGAGAGTGAAAATGGCAGCCTCCCAATCTCTGCCCTGGAGGCGCTGAGAACTAGGGGCCCTGCTCCTCAGTGAGCCCCCAGAGAAAAGCAGTCAGTCACTCCCGTCTCCCCAGTCTCCGGCCGCACTCCGTGCTCACCCAGCCTGTGACTGCGCATTTCTATCTCTGGCACCCAACCCCGTGTGGAGTCTCCAAACCCAGCAGATCCCTGTGGTGCGCTCCAGTGCCTCTCCTCTGGGGGAGGAAGGTGAGTCTCCCCAGATCTGCTGCTTGTTGGGTCCCTGCTGGAGGAGCAGTGACCCGACTGTGCCACGGATCATGATTTATGGCAACCCCGAGCTGAGAGCCCGCGCCTGGGCTCCGTCTCTGCAGCTGGCTTCCCCGCTCCAATACCTGGGAGCTCTGCCACACTCAGGCACCCCTGGTCTTTCTGTGACCCCGAGGGTCCTGAGACCACACTGTCCTGCGAGGGTTCCACCCCCCTCTTAGCCACCGGAGTGACGTCCCTCAGTGGAGCAGACTTCTAAAAGTTCCGATTTTTTGCTCCGTGGCTGTATCACTTGCCAAAAGTGCTGATGGAGGCCCCTCCCCCATCTATCCTCCCGAATGTCACCTTGGATTCACTTCTCTGCATGTCCTACCTTCCAGAAAGTGGTCACTTTTCTGTTCAGAGAGTTGTTGCTATTCCTTTCTTCGATCTCCTGTTGAGTTTGTAGGTGTTCAGAATGCTTTGATCCCTATCCAGCTGAATTCCTGAGACCAGACTAAATCCAGGTCTCCTACTCCTCTGCCATCTTGCTTTGCCCCCTCCAAACTCATTTTATCAGGCCACCATTACCTTGATCCCCAAACCAGACAAAGACACCATCAAAAAGGAGAATTATAGACCAATATCCTTGATGAACACAGATGCAAAAATTCTCACCAAAATTCTAGCCAATAGGATCCAACAACATTAAAAGGATTATTCACCACGACCAAGTGGGATTTATCCCTGGGCTGCAAGGTTGGTTCAACATCTGCAAATCAATCAATGTGATACAGTACATTAATAAAAGAAAGAACAAGAACCATACGATCCTCTCAATAGATGTAGAAAAAGCATTTGACAAAGTACAGCATCCTTTCTTGATCAAAACTCTTCAGAGTATAGGGATAGAGGGTACATACCTCAATATCATAAAAGCCACCTATGAAAAATCCACAGCAAATATCATTCTCAATGGGGAAAAACTGAGAGCTTTCCCTCTAAGGTCAAGAATGCGGCAGGGATGTCCACTATCACCACTGCTATTCAACTTAGTAATAGAAATCCTAGCCACAGCAATCAGACAACAAAAAGAAATAAAAGGCATCCAAATGGGCAAAGAAGAAGTCAAACACTCACTCTCTGTGGATGATATGATACTTTATGTGGAAAACCCAAAAGACTCCACCTCAAAACTGCTAGAACTCATACAGGAATTCAGTAAAGTGGCAGGATATAAAATCAATGCACAGAAATCAGTGGCATTCCTATACACCAACAACAAGACAGAAGAAAGAGAAATTTTTTTTTTATTCTTATGTTAATCCCCATACATTACATCATTAGTTCTAGATGAAGTGTTCCAAGATTCATTGTTCGTGCACAACACCCAGTGCTCCATGCAGAACGTGCCCTCCTCAACGTGCTCAAATTAATCCTACAATGCCCACCTTTGAACCACCCCACCACCAGGCCAACCCATCCTCCCACCCCCCTCCCCTCTAGAACCCTCAGTTTGTTTTTCAGAGTCCATCTTCTCTCATGGTTCGTCCAC
>NW_027822801.1:0-274 GCF_054177405.1 Leptonychotes weddellii | reverse complement strand
GGCGCCTGGGTGGCTCAGTTGGTTGGGCGACTGCCTTCGACTCGGGTCATGGTCCCGGGGTCCTGGGATCGAGTACCGCATCGGGCTCCCTGCTCTGCGGGGAGCCTGCTTCTCCCTCTCCCACTCCCCCTGCTTGTGTTCCCTCTCTCGCTGTGTCTCTCTCTGTCAAATAAATAAAAAATCTTTAAAAAAAAAAAAAGAAACATTTCACGTATATTATGCCAGAGGTTGCGTTTGAAGACAAATGTGTTACCATTTGCAAATTACCAAATGG
>NW_027822800.1:0-274 GCF_054177405.1 Leptonychotes weddellii | reverse complement strand
GAGGATGGGTTAGCCTGGTGGTGGGTATTGAGGAGGGCACATTCTGCATGGAGCGAGGATGGGTTGGCCTGGTGATGGGTATTGAGGAGGGCACATTCTGCATGGAGCACTGGGTGTTATGCACAAACAATGAATCATGGAACACTTCATCTAAAACTAATGATGTAATGTATGGGGATTAACATAAGAATAAAAAAAATAAAACTAATGATGTAATGTATGGGGATTAACATAAGAATAAAAAAAAAAGAATTTCTGATTTTTTTCCTTTTTC
>NW_027822799.1:0-274 GCF_054177405.1 Leptonychotes weddellii | reverse complement strand
GGGGGCCGGAAGACATGAGACAAGGCCCCCAAATCCTGAGGACAACTCTGTCCAGCACAGAGTCTCTGCCACGTCATCGTGTGACTCAGGGCGAGGGCAGCCTAAGGGCTCCTCAGATGTGAGAGTTTCTGTTCTACTTTCCATGTTTCCTTCCCCAGGACACCAGTAGGCAAAGTGGGACAAATGATGGAGAAAACCAAACAGGGGGAGCACATGGGATCCCGGCCACAGGGAGCCAGCAGGAGAGAGGCCAAGGGCCCCCAGGAGGAGCTGC
>NW_027822798.1:0-274 GCF_054177405.1 Leptonychotes weddellii | reverse complement strand
AACAATGAATCATGGAACACTACATCAAAAAAAAATATTATATAAATGTAAGACATATCATTAACATCATTGATCCTTTGTAGATATTTCCAGTGACAACCAGTAACAGGCAATGTGCTAGCTCCTCCTGACTGAATAGATAAGCATGTCTGTGTGTGTGTGTGTGTGTGTGTGTATGTGTATCATCCGAATTTAAAATTCTCTTCATCTTTTCCTCACTACCTAGTCTGAGAGTCATTTAGATAAGTTATCAAAACTCTTTAATGTGATCTTT
>NW_027822797.1:0-274 GCF_054177405.1 Leptonychotes weddellii | reverse complement strand
CAAACAAGAGATACGCATGACTAATAAGCGTAGAGAAAAACGTTCCCCATCACTGATCATTAGGGAAGTGCACACCAGAAGTGAAACGCGATTCCAGCACACCCAGTAAGCTGGCACCTCTTATGGAAAGAAAGGAAGACGCGTTGGTGAGGATGGGGGAGCCCTGGAGCACTCCTGGCGGGAATGTAAAATAGCACAATTGCTACGGACAAAGGTGTGGTTGCTCCTCAGAACAATGAAGCACAGCGTCACCCTGTGACCAGCAACCCCACTT
>NW_027822796.1:0-274 GCF_054177405.1 Leptonychotes weddellii | reverse complement strand
TGAGATCATGACTTGAGCCGAAATCAAGAGTCTGATCCTTAACCAACTGAGCCATCCAGGCGCCCCCATTTTATTGATTTTTTTTTTTTAAAGATTTTATTTATTTATTTGACAGAGAGAGACACAGCGAGAGAGGGAACACAAGCAGGGGGAGTGGGAGAGGGAGAAGCAGGCTCCCCGCAGAGCAGGGAGCCCGATGCGGGACTCGATCCCAGGACCCTGGGATCATGACCTGAGCTGAAGGCAGTCGCTTAACCAACTGAGCCACCCAGGT
>NW_027822795.1:0-274 GCF_054177405.1 Leptonychotes weddellii | reverse complement strand
TCCACAGTTTGGCTATTGTGGACATTGCTGCTATAAACATCGGGGTGCATGTACCCCTTCGGATCCCTACTTTTATATCTTTGGGGTAAATACCCAGTAGAGTGGCAGCACTTGGAAACATAATGGAATATCTCTGAAAATCGTGGAAAAGCAAGATTTTAGCTAGACCTCTGGGATGTATGAAGCCAGTGGCTCAAATGCTTATAGAATGCATTCCTCTGCCTATCTGCTTTAGTCTCTCAGAAAGTCTACTTGCACATCTTCCAACTTCACC
>NW_027822794.1:0-274 GCF_054177405.1 Leptonychotes weddellii | reverse complement strand
ACCTTACCCACAGTCACACAGCAAGTAGGTGGCAGAGAGAGGATTCAAATCTAGATCTCCGAAGTCTGTGCTTTCAACCCTTGGTTATCTATAATACTAGCAGCAGGTTCTGGATCAGAGAGTAGTAAAAAGGCAAAAGTGATGTTGGATGGTTTTTTGGTTTTTTTTTTTTAGCTTGATTTGTTCTTCATTTTTTTTTAAATTTTTTTATTCTTATATTATCCCCATACATTACATCATTAGTTTTAGATGTAGTGTTCCATGATTCATTGTT
>NW_027822793.1:0-274 GCF_054177405.1 Leptonychotes weddellii | reverse complement strand
GACAGGTGAAGACATAAATAACTAGATAGATAATGTTATAATTATATAGAATAAGAATTGGAATTGTTATTTGAGGAAATAAGAGTCAAGGTTTCATTTACTAAGCTGAGTCAACATAATACCAGGAAATTAGACTAGCCCAACAATCCAAAATTATATATGTAACAACTCCCAAGAATATTATCACTTTAAAATTCTTCAGATACATTAGCCTTTCAAGACAGAATCAAAGAACTAGACAGAATCAAAGAACAGGATCTCAAGAGACCATCTT
>NW_027822792.1:0-274 GCF_054177405.1 Leptonychotes weddellii | reverse complement strand
CAGCCAGGCGCCCCTCAAAAGAAATTTTTTAAGGATTTTGATATTGCTTGTTTTTCAACAGCGTGAATACATTGAGCCAATATTTTCTGGCTCTTATTTTTTCTAAAAGGAACTCAGGATGGATTGTCTTTTTCTCCTTTTTATGGGACATTTGTCTTGTTTTCATAATTTCTCCTTATATTTAACCTTCAGTGGTTCACTTGCAATGTTCCCAGGTGAATTTTTTTCTTAAATCTATCCTGCTTGGAGTGTGTTGATCTTCATGGATCTGCAT
>NW_027822791.1:0-2546 GCF_054177405.1 Leptonychotes weddellii | reverse complement strand
CTGCCCCCACTACACCCCTAGAATGCAGACTCCTGTGGCAGACACGCAAGAGCTCTGGAAAGTCCTGGCTCTGCGCACCAGTATTACGTGCTCCTGGGCAGACCATCCCCCCCGCCCCGCCCCAACACACCTTGACTGACCTGATCTCAGGTGCACAATGGGGACCCTGACAATCCCCAACGGAATGTAACCTATTCAAGAGGAAGAACCTGCACTCCTCCTCCCCTATCAACACCAGACTGACTTGCTTCTCGTCGGTCTTCCATAAAGACTTTAGCCCCAAGGAGGCCAAGACCCCGCCGGCCTGCTGCAGGCCGCATTCCCAGTCCCGCTCTCCCCAGGCCTGGCGCACAGCACAAGGGAGGTAATTATCCGCTCCATGAATGAAGCCCCGCGCTGTGCACTTCACACGTGCGAAACGAGGGTCGCACGAGGTGACGGCTCCCTTTTGGCGAACAAGCGTGTTCCGGAGACACAGGCCCGCCTCCCACCCAGGCCCCAGCCCCCCGGGGACGCCGGCCCCTGACCCCGCGCCCCGCAGGCACCTCTGCACAGACAAGCATCTTCGCAAGTGCCGCGCATTCCCTCGTCGTCTGGGTCTGTCGAGGAGGGGAAGAACAGGAGCTGAAAGAGGGCGTCCTCAGACTAGTGCCCATGGCCGTGGAGGGTCCGGGGTGCCGTACCCACCGAGAACAACGAAACCGGGTCCACAGGCGCTGGGGGGACGAGCCAGCCTCGGAGAAGGAAGGAGGGCTTGCTTCCACGGCGCTCAGGGGCCGGGGCTCCGAGACGCCGCTCACGTCAACTGCCCTAACAACCTTCCCGCTCATTGGTGCTTCTGCCCAGACGCTGATTGGACAATTTCCCGCCCGCTCGGCCCGCGGACGCACTCCTTGGATAACTCTTTTGGCCCCGCCTACAGAGCCCTGGGCACAATCTATCCGTCCTTTCCCATCACCACCTGGCAGGACCGCAGTCGAACCACCATCTTCCTTCTCTCATGGTGCTGTTTTCTGAGTCTGGCGTCCGTGTGTTCATCACAAGCTTTAAATGGCTATAGTCTGTTGAAAGGCCAGCTTTCCCCCATTGAATTGCTTTTGCACCCTTTTCAAAACTCAGTTGAGCATATTTGTGGGGACTATTTCTGGGTTCTTTGTTCTGTTCTACTGATCTATGTGTCTGTCCTTCTGCAGATACCACACAATCTTCCTTATTAAAACTATCGCATAAGTTCTGAAACTGGGTAGACTGAATGTTCCCACTTTATTATTATTTTCAAAATTGTTTTTGAAACTGCTCTTAATTCCTTTGTCTATCCACATACACTTTAGAATAATTTTGTCTATATCTACAAAAGAAAACAAACCCTGACTGGGTTTTGACAGGAATTGCATTAAATCGATCTATCAATCTGGGCAGAATGAACATCTTCACTATGCTTAGTCTTCCAATTCACAAACATGGTCTATCTCTCCATTTTTTTACATCTCCGATTTCCTCTATCAGTGCTAACAGCTTTCAGCATGCGAGTGCTGGACATGCTTTGTTCGATTTATCCCTAAGTATAGTTTTACTAGTAATTGTGAACGTATGTTTGATAGTGGAGCCCACATGTTCGTTGCTAGCATACAGCAATACAACTTTTACATGTTTCTTCTCTATACTGTTTCACTGTGAAATTCCATTATTAGTTCTAAGAAGCATTACATTTTCATAACCTCTTGGGGCATAAGGCCTGAAATTAAGATTCCATATTAAGGGCTGTCTTCACACCAGGGACAATCAAGGAGGGACGGAAACAGCCTAATGCAAGTTCTCCTCTCCCTCCTCCCTCACAGGTAAGGTCTCCTAAGCAAAAACCCTTCTCATCACAGGGACCAGACATAGTGCCTGTTGATTTTGGGGAGCAGCGTTCAGTTCCCTAGAAGCCCACTGAATTCTTCAAGCAAGCCACTCATACCCTCCCACGGGAACCAGGACTTGCCACACCTTCTTGTTAGGACAAAGTCTTGCCTTCCAAGCCCCTGCTTGTTCCCTCTGTTCCCAAGTGCAATTCCTGTGCAGCCCTGCCCAGTGTGTGCTATCCTCCTCCCTTGAACTGTGAGAATATGTGACTAGTCAACTGCTGCCAGTCACAGCTGTCAGGTGTCAAGGGATCCCTACAAGCCTAGAGCAGGAATCTCTCTCTCGTCAGGGAACTGAGGAGAAGCTGAATAAAAGCAAGTGACATCACAAACAGGGTGGCCCCACATTAACTGAGGACACGGGGTCAGCTTGACGTGCTCCTTGGCTTCCTAACTGGCTTCAGAGGTGACAATCACGATCTGGGAGGGAACTGGCAACTGCGGGCCAGCTTGTGTGTTAGCTCGTGTTCTGTTGGCTCAAATGGAGGTCGCCATCCGTTTCCAAACTAATGTCCCATCCTTGCCAACAAGGTGAGTACAGATGCGAATTGACTGTATCTAGGAGGGAGGTGCCGTCAGTGTGACCTCCATCTGGCCTGTATCGGTCTCCAAGGCTCCCCGCTGAGGTCGGCAACCACACGA
>NW_027822790.1:0-274 GCF_054177405.1 Leptonychotes weddellii | reverse complement strand
TACATGTGAAGGATAAAATACAATAATTAAGGGGAAAAGCAGATTTGACTAGATGATCCAAACCATCATCTCAGTTCCCAGAGGGATTGCCCTCCCTCTTTTTCCCTAGGCACTTCCCTTCCCCCCAGACAACCTTCAAAACTCTGCTTTGAAAGGTGCCTCCTACAGGAAGCCCTCCCTGGTTAACTGACCTGATCCTTTCATTCTACTCATTGCTACAAGAAACATGTCTGTATTTTACATTTGGCCCTTATTAGCTTGTTTTATATCTTTA
>NW_027822789.1:0-274 GCF_054177405.1 Leptonychotes weddellii | reverse complement strand
TTTACAAATAAATATTTTTACATTCACTGTTCTTATTTCATTTCTTCCTACTTAGGCTTCATAATGGCTCATTCTTTTTTTTTTTTTTTTAAAGATTTTATTTATTTATTTGAGAGAGCGAGAATGAGAGAGAGTACATGAGAGGGGGGAGGGTCAGAGGGAGAAGCAGGCTCCTCGCTGAGCAGGGAGCCCGATGCGGACCTCGATCCCGGGACTCCAGGATCATGACCTGAGCCGAAGGCAGTTGCTTAACCAACTGAGCCACCCAGGCGCC
>NW_027822788.1:0-274 GCF_054177405.1 Leptonychotes weddellii | reverse complement strand
GTTCTGCATGGAGCACTGGGTGTTATGCACAAACAATGAATCATGGAACACTTCATCTAGAACTAATGATGTAATGTATGGGGATTAACATAAGAATAAAATAAATAAATAAATAAATATATAACAACAACAACAACAAAAAAAACAAAAACATCTGATTCTTGATTTTGACTCAGGTCCTGATCTCCCAGTTGTGGGATCGAGCCCTGCTTTGGGCTCAGGCGTGGGTGTGGAGCCTGCTTAAGATTCTTTCTCGTCCTCTCCCTCTGCCCCT
>NW_027822787.1:0-274 GCF_054177405.1 Leptonychotes weddellii | reverse complement strand
TTTTCCACATAAAGTATCATATCATCTGCAAAGAGTGAGAGTTTGACTTCTTCTTTGCCAATTTGGATGCCTTTGATTTCTTTTTGTTGTCTGATTTCATTTTTAGTTGTTTCCTGCTATCATACTGAAATACAATGAATTTTAATTCAATTTTGTAACCTGTAAACTTGATAAATGTACTTAGTAGATTTCATAGCTGCTTTGTAGATTTCTTAGATCAGGAGTTGGCAAAATATGGCATGTGGAACTAATCTGGCTCACTGCTTGTTTTTGT
>NW_027822786.1:0-274 GCF_054177405.1 Leptonychotes weddellii | reverse complement strand
TGTTGGGCTCCACACTCAGCGAGGAGTCTGCTGGAGATTCTCTCTCTCCCGCTCCCTCTGATCCTTCCCCTGCTCTTTCTCACCCTCTCTCAAATAAATAAATCAATCTTTAAAAAAGAGGGTCCACAATGTCCACAATAGCCAAACTGGAAAGAGCCAAGATGTCCATCAACAGATAAATGGATAAAGAAGATGTGGTGTATACACACACACACACACACACACACACACACACACACACAATGGAATATTATGCAGTCATCAAAAGGAATGA
>NW_027822785.1:0-274 GCF_054177405.1 Leptonychotes weddellii | reverse complement strand
CTTCTTGGCCTCTTTGATTCTCCTTTATTCAGCTAAATATTGTTTTAAATTCTTAATTTGTATGTATAATACTTGACAGCAAACCCATGGTCGTGACATTTTCTTAATGATTTTTTTCTACTATAGAAATAATGCAGATAGGAAACTTGGGAAATGTAGAATTGTAGAATCCACCCCCCCCAATTGTTCATAATTCTTACCATTCAAAAACAACCACTATTAACATTTTAATGTAGCATTTTACATTTTCCAATTACTTCCACTTGAAAATTAG
>NW_027822784.1:0-274 GCF_054177405.1 Leptonychotes weddellii | reverse complement strand
TCATGGAACACTACATCAAAAACGAATGATGTAATGTATGGTGATTAACATCACAATAAAAAATTTAAAAAAGGAAAAAAAAAGAACTAAACTAAGGCCTTGGAATAGCTCGATAGTGAACTGGGTACAGGATGACATCATTGAAAGGTCTGGAACACGAGTTGAATTATGTGCATCCTAGAGCCAAAAAAGCTCCATAAGTGTATGCTGCAGGGACATTTGTTTACTCAATGTCATCAGAAACTCAGTAGACTCTTCCTCAGCAGCTTCATCC
>NW_027822783.1:0-274 GCF_054177405.1 Leptonychotes weddellii | reverse complement strand
TACATGTGAAGGATAAAATACAATAATTAAGGGGAAAAGCAGATTTGACTAGATGATCCAAACCATCATCTCAGCTCCCAGAGGGATTGCCCTCCCTCTTTTTCCCTAGGCACTTCCCTTCCCCCCAGACAACCTTCAAAACTCTGCTTTGAAAGGTGCCTCCTACAGGAAGCCCTCCCTGGTTAACTGACCTGATCCTGTCATTCTACTCATTGCTACAAGAAGCATGTCTGTATTTTACATTTGGCCCTTATTAGCTTGTTTTATATCTTTA
>NW_027822782.1:0-274 GCF_054177405.1 Leptonychotes weddellii | reverse complement strand
CGCAGTGGGTTGAGTGGCTGGCTGTTGGTTTCAGGTCATGATCTCGGGGTCATGGGATGGAGCCTCGGGAGTCTGCTTGAGGATTCTCTCTCTCTCTCCCTCTGCCCCTCCCCCCACTCGCACTCTCCCTCTCTCTCTCGAATAAATAAATTAAAGAATATGAAAACACTCAGCTCTGCACAAATCGGAATGGGCTCAGTTCGTTCCCCTAATGACAGTAGTTACTGGATAAAATCTGTTCCTACCGCTTTAACTAAGGTCTCACTTTATCTTG
>NW_027822781.1:0-274 GCF_054177405.1 Leptonychotes weddellii | reverse complement strand
TAAAAAGATGTGGTATATGTATACAATGGAATATTACGCAGCCATCAAAAGGAATGAAATCTTGCCATTTGCCACGATGTGGATGGAACTGGAGGGTATTATGCTAAGCAAAATAAGTCAATCAGAGAAAGACATGTATCATATGACCTCACTGATATGAGGAATTCTTAACCTCAGGAAACAAACTGAGGGTTGCTGGAATGGTGGGGGGTGGGAGGGATAGGGTGGCTGGGTGATAGACACTGGGGAGGGTATGTGCTATGGTGAGCACTGT
>NW_027822780.1:0-2546 GCF_054177405.1 Leptonychotes weddellii | reverse complement strand
AACAAAGACACTGGAGCTTCCTGCAGCACTTAACTTCCATACCCCTTCCTCTATTTCTTGAACGTTTACTACCTCCTGTCAGTTGAAATATTCTAATCACCCTCAGAGATGGGTACAAATAGTAGTATCCAGCTTCTTTTACAGGAGGATACTGAGGCTTAGTGAAATCAAGCAATTTACATTAGGTCATTGCTATAATCTGAATGTCGGTGTCCTCCTCTTCTCCCCAAATTCGTGTGTTAAAATCCTAACCCCAATGTGATGGTATCACCATGAGGGACATGCAGCATGTGATGAGGTCATGAGGATGGAGTCCTGATGAATGGGATTAGTGCCCTTATGACACAGGCCCCAGAGAGCTCCCTTGCTGCCTCCACCATGTGAAGGACACGTTGAGAAGATGCCTATCTGTGAATCAGAAATCAGGCTCTCACCACACACTGAATCTGCATGGAGCTTTGATCGGAGACTTCCCAGCCTCCAGAACTGTGAGAAATACATTGGTTGTTTTTAAGTCACCCAGCCTACAGTATTCTGTTACGGCAGCCCCAGCTGACTGGGACAGTCACATAGCAAATAAATTCTGGACTCCGCAGGCCTAGACCCACAACACGTGCCTCCAGAGCCCTGGCTTTCAAATACCTGGCACAGCCCAAATAAAAGTTTGTTTAATTTGCTCTCGTTAGCTCCAGTGTGTGTTTCAGGGTCCAGAGAAGGGTCCTTTACTTCCTGTTCTTGTTTTGGTGTTTTTGAGGGGGAGGGCACTTTCTCCTCCCTCGGAAGCCCTGGATGCATTCCCCAGAGCAGGGGGACCCGGAGAGGAAAAGGATGGGAGTGAGGTCCAGCGAGGGACACGCAAAACACAGGACGGAGGGTCAACACTGGGTGTGGCGGCCCCTGACAGTCGACAGTGAGGTACAGGTAATATTATAATATGTATATCACGTCCAGGGGGGGTTGGGTATCGTTTTGGAGGGAGCAGAGAGGGCTGTGGACGGTTCCAGTGTATTTGGGGGCTTGGGGGTCTTGTGCGGGGTTCGCACTCACGGGCTCTGCGCTCAGAGTGCGGCCGGCCTCCGGGGGGCAGTCCACGGAGCACCCTCCGCCTCCCCGGGGGAATCTGGGGAGAAGACACCGGGGCGGGGAAGTCCCACACTCACCGCTCAGGCCTCGTAACCGCCACGGCCACACCTCCACCTGTGAGGGACACGCGTCACCCGCGGCGCGGTGCCTCCTCCCAACGGCTTCCCCAACCACCCCGCCGCTGAGCGCGGGAGCGGACCCGCCACCTCGCGCCCCTTCCTCGCGCATGCGCGCACGCACCCAGGCCCCACCCGGCCCCGGGACACCTCAGAGCGTGAGGCCTCCCTAAACTCTTCCCTCGCGTACTGCCCGAGGCCCCACCGCCCTGAGGGCCCTACGTCGGGCCCGTTCGCTTGCTCCCAGGCTCTTTGCCTCTGCACCCCACTGGACGACCCGACCATTCTCCGTCTGTCGCTGGCTCCCCTCTCCCTCATGTGTCGTGGTCACCCTCAGCGGGCCAGTAGCTGGTGGCAGGAAGTGGGAGGAGATTCAGCGGCCGCCGCGCTCCACGGTCTGTGGGGGTCAACAGATAACTTGCAGAGGCGCAGGCACAGGGGCCCGCAACCCTGCTCCGGGGGCCACTCAGAGCCCCAGACGCGCGGCGACCCGGCCTAGGGCGCGCCGTCCACGCGCCTCGCCCCGGTGGCATGCGCCGCCTCTGCCCGTGGGCGCTCAGCGCGTGGAGACCCCCACTGCGTCCTCTGCACCGCTGCCCTGACCCGCCAGCCACTCAGTGGGCCTCACCCCCGGACCTCTCTCATGCTGCTCCCGTTCACTGATGGTCGCTTCTCTTGGCGGACCTCCGCCCCAGCCAATACGCACCTCCACTGTAGCTTAATGGTTGGAAGCCCAGGGTCTGGATTCTATCAGAGGGCAAACCTCTTCCCTACTGGACCAGGTATCGGGTTCTGGCCTCTCAGGGCCAAACGGAGCTGGGCTCTTGAGCTGTCGGGTTAAGCTTTGTCAGGAGAGCGTGCTGCATGGACCCTGCAGGACCAAGGGCTGCTGGTCCAGGTTCGGGTGTTTTCCCTTGATTTTTCTTACTATCACCTTGCTGCTGCCAGCAGCAGGTGTGGAGGACATTTCGCGGCATTCACCCTACACCCCCACGCTCATTAACCGTGGATGCTCAGTGACTCTCGCAGGTGCCCCTTCCTTAGCACCAGCCTGCCAACAAGCACAGAAAAGTTTCCTGCTTGCTAGATCCAGCCGGTTCCCTGTTGGCCAGCCTAGGCAGCCTGTACCCTATGGGGCATTTCCTGTTTCTCAGCAGGTGTGGAACAGCCTCGACCCAAGGCCAGGGAACTTCCCACCAACTTTACCTTCTCCAAGATGATCTGAATCCCAGCCTTGGGGAGGAGTCCTCTTCCAAGTTTGTTTCTTCCTTGGGTAATTTCTCTCAGCCATAGTGTATTCTTGAGCATTCTCTGTACTTTCTTATGGCTAACCCCCTGTTATAGTTA